>NC_134355.1:174365514-174617494 GCF_048569485.1 Anomaloglossus baeobatrachus
ATGGCGGATGGAGCACGTTTGGGAGTGCGCAGAATGGCGGATGGAGCACGTTTGGGAGTGCGAAGCATGGCGGATGGAGCACGTTTGGGAGTGCGCAGCCTGGCGGATGGAGCACGTTTGGGAGTGCGCAGCATGGCGGATGGTGTACGTTTGGGAGTGCGCAGCATGGCGGATGGTGCACGTTTGGGAGTGCGCAGCATGGCGGATGGTGCACGTTTGGGAGTGCGCAGCATGGGGGATGGAGCACGATGGGAAGTGCACAACACACCACACACACACACACACACACACTGGGAACCACAAACAACTGCCCTACACAGACACCTACACACACAGACAATGCTGCACACACACAACACCCAACACACAAACACCGCGGCACACACAAATATACGCACATACCGCACAACACACACATTGCACAAAACATACCTCCCCCCAAAACACACCACACACACACAAACCGCGCAACACACAACGCTACAGACACACAGCGCTCCACAAACAACGCAACACACATACAACACCGCTCTCACCCCCGTCACACCCAGACAACACCCAGAACATGTACAGCGCCTACACAAACACTTGGTAACTACACACAACATATATATATATAACAAAAATCATACATGAACTACACAATACGTAAATTCTAGAATACCCGATGCGTAGAATCGGGCCACCTTCTAGTATATTATATTTATATAATGTGTGTATGTATATGTGTATATATAGTATGTATGTTGTTGTGTGTAGTTACCAAGTGTTTGTGTAGGGCGCTGTACATGTTCTGGGTGTGACGGGGGGTGAGAGCGGTGTTGTATGTGTGTTGCGTTGTTTGAAGAGCGCTGTGTGTCTGTAGCGTTGTGTGTGTGTGTTGCGCGGTTTGTGTGTGTGGTGTTTTGGGGGGAGGTATGTTTTGTGCAATGTGTGTGTTGTGCGGTATGTGCGTATATTTGTGTGTGCCGCGGTGTTTGTGTGTTGGGTGTTGTGTGTGTGCAGCGTTGTCTGTGTGTGTGGGTGTCTGTGTAGGGCAGTTGTTTGTGGTTCCCAGTGTGTGTGTGTGTGTGTGTGGTGTGTTGTGCAGTGCGCGCGCGTGTGTGTGTGTGTTGGGGGGAGGTGTGCACTTCCCATCGTCCTCCATCCCCCATGCAGCGCACTCCCCATCGTGCTCCATCCCCCATGCAGCGCACTCCCCATCGTGCTCCATCCCCTATGCTGCGCACCCCCCATCGTGCTCCATCTCCCATGCTGCGCACTCCGAAACGTGCTCCATCCGCCATGCTGCGCACTCCCAAACGTGCTCCATCCGCCATGCTGCGCACTCCCAAACGTGCTCCATCCGCCATGCTGCGCACTCCCAAACGTGCTCCATCCGCCATGCTGCGCACTCCCAAACGTGCTCCATCCGCCATGCTGCGCACTCCCAAATGTGCTCCATCCGCCATGCTGCGCACTCCCAAACGTGCTCCATCCGCCATGCTGCGCACTCCCAAACGTGCTCCATCTGCCATGCTGCGCACTCCCAAACGTGCTCCATCCGCCATGCTGCGCACTCCCAAACGTGCTCCATCCGCCATGCTGCGCACTCCCAAACGTGCTCCATCCGCCATGCTGCGCACTCCCAAACGCACCCCCGATCGTGCTCCATCCCCCATGCTGCACCAGCATCAGCCTCTCTGCCCGCAGCATCAGCCTCTCTACCCGCAGCATCAGCCTCTCTCCTCCCAGCATCAGCCTCTCTCCTCCCAGCATCAGCCTCTCTCCTCCCAGCATCAGCCTCTCTCCTCCCAGCATCAGCCTCTCTCCTCCCAGCATCAGCCTCTCTCCTCCCAGCATCAGCCTCTCTCCTCCCAGCATCAGCCTCTCTCCTCCCAGCATCAGCCTCTCTCCTCCCAGCATCAGCCTCTCTCCTCCCAGCATCAGCCTCTCTCCTCCCAGCATCAGCCTCTCTCCTCCCAGCATCAGCCTCTCTCCTCCCAGCATCAGCCTCTCTCCTCCCAGCATCAGCCTCTCTCCTCCCAGCATCAGCCTCTCTCCTCCCAGCATCAGCCTCTCTCCTCCCAGCATCAGCCTCTCTCCTCCCAGCATCAGCCTCTCTCCTCCCAGCATCAGCCTCTCTCCTCCCAGCATCAGCCTCTCTCCCAGCCTCTCCCAGCATCAGCCTCTCTCCCAGCCTCCCCCAGCATCAGCCTCTCTCCTCCCAGCATCAGCCTCTCTCCTCCCAGCCTACTCCAGCCTCAGCCTCTCTTCTCTCAGCCTCCCCATCCCAGCCTTCCCCAGGATCAGCCTCTCTCCTCCCAGCCTCCTCCAGCACGCCGTGCTCCTCTGCCGACACTCACAGATCCGATCGCATACACTCACTCACACACACACACACACACACACACCCGATCGCATACACTCACACACACCCGATCGCATACACTCACACACACCCGATCGCATACACTCACACACACATTGACGATATTGCACATACGCGCTCACACTCACAACATCCGGAGATACCACATGCTTCTGGCCATGTGATCCTCCGGCAGGTCCTGGAAGCTCACAGCACAGTATCGCTGCCGAGAAGCAAGCGATATCCCAGGATATTGTGAGTGTTTGGATGCGATGTGATGTGTGTGTGTGAGGTGTGTGTGAGAGTGAGTGTGATCTGATGTGTGTGCGTGTGTGGATGTTCCGCCGCTGCAGGACCTTGATGCGCTGGTAACTATGCTAAGATGGTTACCAGCGTATCTCGTCCCCCGCTCGCACGGGAGCCCACACCAGCATACGCCGGCCAGCCCCAGCAATGCGAGGGTATGTGTCGGCTGGGTTGGCGGCGTACGCTGATGTGGGCTCCCGGGGGTACAGTACTCACCTTGGAATCGTGGCTCCGTGACCGTGTCGGTTCGGGGAATGCGTGGGGGGGGGAGGGGCCAGAGCTAGCGTGCATTGCGTGAGGGGGGCGGGGCATGGCCGAGTTGCCAATGCCTGCAGGGTGCCGGGGCGAGAGGCCAATCTGTGGGGGGGCGGAGCCTGGGTGAGCGGCCGGCCAATCCGTGGGGGGGCGCAGCCTGGGCGAGCGGCCATTCCGTGCGGGGGTCGGGGCCATGGCGAGCCCAGCGGCCAATCAGCTTTGTGTCACCGTAAGGACACAATTTTGGAGCAAGACAGACAGACAGAATATGGCAATTATATATATATATATATATATATATATATATATATATATATATATATATATATATATATATATATATATATATATATATATATATATATATATATATATATATATCAGTGTATATATTAGTGTATGTGTGTGTATGTATATGTTTGTTATTGGTGGTGAACGAATAAATTCAGCTATTTATCTTTTTCTTTTCTCCCGGTTCAAGTAGGTCTGGGAAAGTTTGATATTTTTTTTTTCCCTCTCATTCAGATTAAATCCCAAATTGCACCATTTGTGATGTAACAAATTTAAAATGTGAAACCCCAAAAAGGACAATTTTACAATGTGTTACAGAAAAAAAACAATTAGGACTGTGTTATGGTGCCCCAATTTGTATACCATTACTCTCAATTAAATGTTTTTTACTATTGCTGGCTTGTCCTTAAAGGTAATGTCAGCAGGTGTTTTTTTTTTAATCTAATCTGAACACTGTGTGCTGTAGAGGTTACCACAGAGCTTTCAGAGGTGCATCTCTATCACACTGTGTGCAGTTCTTTTCCTGCAATGTTTGTTTTAGCTTAGGAGATTATTATCATTGTTGGACTAGGGGGTGCTTCACACACAGCGAGCTCGCTGCCGAGATCGCTGCTTAGTCACGCTTTTTGTGACGCAGCAGTGACCTCATTAGCGATCTCGCTGTGTATGACACTGAGCAGCGATCTGGCCCCTGCTGCGAGATCGCTGCTCGTTACACACAGCCCTGGTTCGTTTTCTTCAAAGCCGCTCTCCCGCTGTGACACACACATCGCTGTGTGTGACAGCGAGAGAGCGACAAATGAAGCGAGCAGGGAGCAGGAGCCGGCGTCTGACAGCTGAGGTAAGCTTGTAACCAAGATAAACATCGGGTAACCAAGGTGGTTACCCGATATTTACCTTAGTTACCAGCCTCCGCAGCTCTCACGCTGCCTGTGCTGCCGGCTCCGGCTCTCTGCACATGTAGCTGCTGTACACATCGGGTTAATTAACCCGATGTGTATAGCAGCTAGGAGAGCAAGGAGCCAGCGCTAAGCAGTGTGCGCGGCTCCTTGCTCTCTGCACATGTAGCTGCATTACACATCGGGTTAATTAACCTGATGTGTACAGCAGCTAGGAGAGCAAGGAGCCAGCGCTCAGTGTGCGCGGCTCCCTGCTCCCTGCACACAGCGCTGGTAACTAATGTAAACATCGGGTAACCATACCCGATGTTTACCTTAGTTACCAGTCTCCGCAGCTTCCAGTCGGCGGCTCCGTACAAGCGCAGCGTCGCTTGCACGTCGCTGCTGGCTGGGGGCTGTTCAGTGGTCGCTGGTGAGATCTGCCTGTTTGACAGCTCACCAGCGACCATGTAGCGATGCAGCAGCGATCCTGACCAGGTCAGATCGCTGGTCGGATCGCTGTTGCATCGCTAAGTGTGAAGGTACCCTAGGTCAGCCAGAGATCAGTCCCACACACCACCTGCTGTGATTAGCTGATCATTGTCTATAGACTTTGTGTATAGGGAGCTTGGTGTGAGTGGCACAGCTTTCTCAGCTCTCCTAAATGTTAAATCTAAAAACTCTGGTGGTGTCAGAATGGCTGCACCCAGTAAACTAAGTGACATGGATTCAGGGTCTCTCTGCATAAATCATGCTGTGCTCTCCAATGAGGTAGCAAAAACCTGCTGACAGATTCCCTTTAAGGTCCATTTACATTGACTGACCAACCGATTGGTAAACTTTTACTGATTGGGGGTTGTTTAAATGTCTGATTACAAAGGCAAATGATCGCTCAGTGCGCAGGCTGGCATTGTTCCTGTTCGTACAAGACAATGTATCGTGGAAAATGATTTCTTTGAGCTACACCTAAGATCAGTTCACCGGATTAATGAACACTTTCCTCCTTCATTGAGTGATTGCCAGCCTGTCCGCACCGCAGGAGAATTGGGAATCAAGCGTTTGTGACAATGCTGCTTCACGATTATCTTGCAGTGTAAATGCCCTTTAGGTTATGCTTCTCAAAGCTGTGACTTCAGAGGCTCGTGTCCATCATCACCACAAATCTTCCCGAAATGTAGACACAGTAAAAAGTATTGTCTTGCGATCTAGTTGAACAGGTCACATGATCACAGGATCACGTGATCCCTCTCCTGAGATATGAGCTTATAAAATGACATCGTCTTTTTTTTTGTTTTTTTTTTGCTAACAGAAAAAGTTTTCCGCTTCAGAGGACCTTCAGAAGCAGGTAAGATATCATATTGTATAGGGCAGGAGTCGGAAATTAATTTTACATGAGGCCTTGACTAGTGTGGAGGGCTGAATCAATAGACTGAAGTTAATTATGCTCAATATTAACATTAATTATTCTTTTTTATCACTTAAGCTTGAACAGCATTAAGTATGCTGACATCCCCTTATATGCAGTATGACCTCACACACAATCGCCAGATATACAGAATGAGCTTCCACATAGCCCCCTACATACAATCGGAGCCCCCATATAGCCCCTCTATATACAGTTTGAGTCTTCATGAAGCCCTCTGTATACATGTACCATATTTTTGCTACAGATCTGTGGTTGCAGTGAAATTGTGGACAATCAGTGCCAGGTTTGTGGCTGTGTACAAATGGAACAATATGTCCATGATTTCACTGCAACCACAGATCTGCCAAAGATTTATCTCTGTGTGTGACGGGGCCTTAAGACGCACCGGACCATAAGACGCACCCTGGTTTTAGAGGAGGAAAATAGGAAAATAAAAGTTTAAGCAAAAAATGTGGTCATGACACACTGTTATGGGGTGAGGTTCTGCTGGTGACACTGTTATAGGGGTAATGTCCCCAAATTCTCTACTAAGGTACCCCATCCTGGTAATGATCCTCCTGCCTTGTATATGATACCCATCCTTGTGTATATGTCCCTCATTTTGGTATAGTCCCTATCCTGGTATAGCCTCCATCCTGTTATATACCCCCATCCTGCTCATTATATACCCCCATCCTGCTCATTATATATCCCCATCCTGCTATATGGCCTGTATCCTATGGCCCTGAAAAAAATAAATGTTTATTCTCTCCTTTCCTCACTCCAGCAGCATCGCTCGTCTTCCTCTCTGTGTCAGCAGCAGCGCTGATGACCTGTGTGGAGCCGTTCCCCTGCAGCATCGCAATGTCCTCCTGTCTGCCGGCTCGCTGATGTGTGTGGAGACTAGCGGTGAGCACAGGGATGACGTCATCTCTGTGCTCACCGCTCTCTACACAGATCAGCGGGCCGGCAGACAGGAGGATATCGCGATGCTGCAGGGAACGGTGAGAATACCGTACTTATTCACTGCCCCCCCCCATCCCCGCTCTGATGATGATGCGCGGGGGGCAGTGAATACAGCCGCACATGATCCCTCCAGGCTGTAGTTACCAGGGGTGATCATGAGGGCCAGCTCTTTACAATGCGCACAACCCCCGCCCATCATCCTGCCCACCTGTCAGCGCCGGCTTCAGCGCTGAGAGATAATGGGTGGGAGGATGGGCGTGCATATGAAATGAACGGGCCCACGTGGTCACGGCAGGCGCTGCTACAGCTTGCTCGTGCCGCCGATGACCCGCTCCACCGCAGAATCCTCATTCCCCACAGCCCTACATTCAGACTATAAGACGCACCCCCCACTTTCCCCCAACATTTGGGGGGGAAAAAGTGCGTCTTATAGTCTGAAAAATATGGTAATTATCCTATATACATATGGAAAAAAACCCACCACCTACTCATATTGCTCCTATTCCTGCAGCGCTCTGCTCCTGTCTGGTGCACTGACTCTCTGTATAGCAGACGCGATGTAATGACATTTCCGTGTGTACTGTCTTATGCTGATTGGTGGAAGAAGGAGCCGGCGGCTCCATCCTCCACCAATGTAGTCACCGCTCTCAGCATCCTGAGGATGCAGATATCTGTGACATTGAAAGGTGGGTTGGCGGGAGGTATGCGAGGGCATGGTGTGGCCTATGGGCCATGGTTTTTAGCATTTGGCTGTCCTGGGCCTCATTTTGCCCAACTCTGATCTAGACGATTACAAAAAGGAAACTTGCTGATCTGAACTTAATAAAGCACTTACTAATGTCCTGCACTATGCAGTGTATGCGTGACTTGTCTACTCAACAACACTGCACCCTGAAAAGTGGCAGCAAGAGTAAGGGCCTTAGACTGATGGGGAGGGGGTGGGAGAACATGGGAGAAGCGGATGGCAAGGTTTGCAACATTTGTGCACTCTGGCACCTTCTTAATGCAAAGAAGTTCTTGAAAAACCTGCAGGAACATAATGTGGAGGACAAGAACACGCATATTAACGAGTTTTCACCCAAGCAGCAATAACAGTCGTATTATTTTAATGGAGTTTTCTGTTTGGGCAAAGCTGTGCGCTGTGACAAGATCCCAAACGATGAGCAGGACTCAAAAGTAGCAATGTCGTGTTCCTATTGCATGAGGTAGAAGCGGGGTTACTCCCGATATGTCTGATTTCAGCAGATTTATAGAAGGAGAGGCTTTATGCCTGGATTCACTTTTTACAGGAGTCAAATCTAAAAAAAAGTGTAGTGATTTATGTATGTGATGTAATGTAGACATAATTTAACGATTTGTTGGCATTCAGCTATAAAGGTTTTTCCTCCCTTGTTTTTCAGAAATCTGTCCCTTTGAGGTCAAAGGTAAGATGATTTATTGAACGTTCCTGGGATTTAGTGTATACAAGAATTAACTTTAAGGAGATTTATTAGGCAAAATATGGCAGAATTTTAGTGAAATCACATTATAAAGTTTTATATGCTGCGCACCAAATTTATTATGTGTTTCAGCCATTTTTTTTAAACCGTATCTACATTTGCGATGGGTTTCAGTACTATATATTGTGTACTGTATATAGTGTTCATATACTGTACTATACTGTATATACTATATAGCACTGTATAGTGTTTATTTATGTACGTATGTATTATATACAAGACGCAAACATTTTTTTTAAAAAATGTAAGTAGTTCCGTCAATTTTATAGATTTGGGTCAATGAGTGGTATTTAGCACTCCAGCAATCGATATGACCTTGATTCAATAAAGGGGTACCTCCGACACGAATATTGATTTGAATTGTTTTTTATTATAGCAAACTTATTGTTTTTCTAATATACTTGAAAAAGTTTTTCATTCCCTCTTTAATCTAACTTTTTTTTTAATGTTTTTTTTTTTTTTTAAACCTCTGTGCTGATGACGTACAGTTTGACAATCCCCAATGCATGCTGGTATAGTCAAACAAGACCTCATCAGGCAGCAGAGGTCGTGATCACTGCTGCAGCCTCTGCCTCCTTCCTGATAATCAGTGTTTTCAGTGCCTGGGTACTCCCTTGTCTACTGAGCAAGCATCAGTCGTCCATTCCGACACATGCTCAGTATGAGCTCACTTGTCACTGTGTGATATTCTTTTCAATGCGCAGTGAGAAGCGATGAGCTGGCAACTGAACGCATTGTCAGTGTCCATTGTAAGGTGGGACCGTGGCGAGCAGAGACCAGTCCCACCTAGGAAACAGAGGTCACTATGTGGAGCTAATGTTATATTAGAAATTTTCCAATTACCCATTCCAAATTGTTTTCTTCGGCGCTCCATTGGGAGACCCAGACGATTGGGTGTATAGCTACTGCCTCCGGAGGCCACACAAAGCATTACACTAAAAAGTGTAAGGCCCCTCCCCTTCTGGCTATACACCCCCCGTGGGATCACGGGCTGCTCAGTTTTCAAGCTTTGTGCGAAGGAGGTCAGACATCCACGCATAGCTCCACTGTTTAGTCAGCAGTAGCTGCTGACTATATCGGATGGAAGAAAAGAGGGCCCATATAGGGCCCCCAGCATGCTCCCTGCTCACCCCACTCTTGTTGGCGGTGTTTGTTAAGGTTGAGGTACCCATTGCGGGTACGGAGGCTGGAGCCCACATGCTGTTTTCCTTCCCCATCCCCCTGAGGGCTCTGGTGAAGTGGGATCTTACCGGCCTCCAGGCTCTGAGGCCGGGCTCCATCCACAGACCCGGAGATCCTGCTGGATACGGAGCTGGGTACCGTCAGGGACAAGGCCCTGCAACATTCAGGTACTCTGTGTCCCCGTACAGACAGGCACAGACACACTCCAGCGTTGCTGGGTGTTCTAGTGCGCCGGGGACAGTAGCGCTGCGCGCTTGGCTTATACTCACTGCAGCTTAGCTGAGTGAGTTTATGTGTGGGGAACTTCCGCGCCGGCCGCCCCCGGAGACTGCGGCGCGGCTGAGACTTGTGGTGCGCCGGGGACTTCGCGCCGACCGTGCTTTTACGACGGCAGCGCTTATAAATCTAGTCCCCGGCTTCTGCGGCCTAGTTACGTTTCGTTCCCGCCCCCAGCCCTGTCAGTCAGGGAAGGGGAGAGACGCTGTACAATAGTCAGCGCCGAGGGCTGGAGTCTTATTTACATACTCCAGCCCTCTCACTGGGCACAGTGGGACGCCAGTTTCCCGCTCTTTGTCTGCAGCACGCCCACGGCCCGCCCCTCTTCACAGGACGCCGGCAGCCATTCCTGCACGCAGTCTGAGCTGGAGAACGGACATAGGCCTGGGAGACCCAGACAGGGGATTCTGGCGACCACACACCCGCTGTTAAGCGGGCGGTAAGCAGCACCTAGGTGCTGACCCCACTAGTGCCACAGTGTTGTTTTGTGTACTTTTGTCTGTACCTATATATTGCACTGTACGGTCGCTTCTTGGCTTATACCCCTATATTGCTCTGAGGAGACAACAGCATGTCAACCGCAAAAAGCAAGGGTGCCAAGGCACGGGCTTTATATGCTGCCTGTACCGCATGTGGGGCTGATCTACCGGCAGGTTCCACTGACCCCCATTGTGTGCAATGTTCGGTCCCTGTGCCACTTCGTCAGCCGGAGTCTATGCTAGTAGTGGCCCAGGCAGAGACGCCTGTGAACCCTGCCCCGGTGACGGGGACAGAGTTTGCAGTTTTTGCTGATAAGATGTCTGTGACTATGACAAAAATTCTAGAAACTTTGCAGTCCAGGCCGGTCACTCAGACCATGGGCGCTGCTGATTCAATGTTCCCCGGTCCCCCTCAGTTGGAACTAATCCGTGCTCCAAGGGGGTCCCAGGCATCACAGGCTGAAGGCTCTGACTCGGACGACAGTCCCAGGCAGCCTAAGCGAGCTCGCTGGGAGAGACCCTCGGCGTCATCACGCTGGTCAGGGTCTCAGCGAGAGGATTCTCTGTATGATGAGACAGAGCTAGGTGATCAGGAGTCTAATCCTGAGACTGCTCTCAACCTGGATACCCCTGATGGTGACGCCATGGTGAATGATCTTATAGCGGCCATCAATAGACTGCTGGATATTTCTCCTCCAGCGGAGGAGGCAGCAGCACAGCAGGAGAAATTCCATTTCAGGTATCCCAAACGTAAATTGAGTACTTTTCTGGACCACGCTGACTTCAGAGAAGCAGTCCAGAAACACCATGCTTATCCAGATAAGCGTTTCTCCAAACGTCTTAAGGATACACGTTATCCCTTTCCCCCTGACGTGGTCAAACGCTGGACCCAGTGTCCAAAGGTGGACCCCCCAATCTCCAGGCTTGCGGCTAGATCCATAGTTGCAGTGGAAGATGGGGCTTCACTTAAAGATGCCAATGACAGACAGATGGACCTTTGGTTGAAATCTGTCTATGAAGCTATCGGCGCGTCGTTTGCTCCAGCATTCGCAGCCGTGTGGGCACTCCAAGCTATTTCAGCTGGTCTGGCGCAGGTGGACTCTGTCATACGTCCATCAGTGCCGCAAGTGGCGTCCTTGACCTCGCAAATGTCTGCGTTTGCGACTTACGCTATCAATGCGGTCTTGGACTCTACCAGCCGTACGTCAATGGCGTCCGCCAACTCTGTGGTTTTACGCAGAGCCTTATGGTTAAAGGAATGGAAAGCAGATTCTGCTTCCAAAAAATGCTTAACCAGTCTGCCTTTATCTCAAGACAGACTGTTTGGTGAGCAATTGGCTGAAATCATTAAACAGTCCAAGGGTAAGGACTCTTCCTTACCCCAGCCCAGATCAAGCAAACCTCAACAGTGGAGGGGACAGTCGAGGTTTCGGTCCTTTCGAGGTTCGGGCAGGGCCCAATTCTCCTCGTCCAAAAGGACTCAGAAGGAGCAGAGGAGCTCAGATTCCTGGCGGACTCACTCACGCCCAAAGAAAGCAGCCGGAGGAACCGCTTCCAAGCCGGCTGCCTCATGACTTTCGGCCTCCTCTCTCCGCATCCTCGGTCGGTGGCAGGCTCTCCCGCTTTTGCGGCATTTGGCTGCCACAGGTCAAGGACCGGTGGGTAACAGACATTTTGTCTCACGGGTACCGGATAGAGTTCAGTTCTCGTCCTCCGCCTCGGTTCTTCAGAACTTCCCCACATCCCGACCGAGCCGATGCTCTTCTGCAGGCGGTGTGCTCTCTAAGGGCAGAAGGAGTGGTGATCCCTGTTCCTCTTCAGGAACGAGGTCAAGGTTTTTACTCCAATCTGTTTGTGGTGCCAAAAAAGGACGGCTCTTTCCGTCCTGTTCTGGACCTAAAACTGCTCAACAAGCATGTGAAAACCAGGCGGTTCCGGATGGAATCTCTCCGCTCCGTCATTGCCTCGATGTCTCAAGGAGATTTCCTAGCATCAATAGACATCAAGGATGCTTATCTCCACGTGCCGATTGCTCCAGAGCACCAGCGTTTTCTACGCTTCGTTATAGGAGACGAACACCTTCAGTTCGTAGCCCTGCCATTTGGTCTGGCGACAGCCCCACGGGTTTTCACCAAGGTCATGGCAGCAGTGGTAGCAGTCTTGCACTCTCAGGGACACTCGGTGATCCCTTACTTGGACGATCTACTTGTCAAGGCACCCTCTCAAGAGGCATGCCAACACAGCCTGAACGTTGCGCTGGAGACTCTCCAGACTTTCGGGTGGATCATCAACTTTTCAAAGTCAAATCTGTCACCGACCCAATCACTAACATATCTTGGCATGGAGTTTCATACTCTCTCAGCGACAGTGAAGCTTCCGATGGACAAGCAGCGTTCACTACAGACAGGGGTGCACTCTCTCCTTCAAGGCCAGTCGCACCCCTTAAGACGCCTCATGCACTTCCTGGGGAAGATGGTGGCGGCAATGGAGGCAGTACCGTTTGCGCAGTTTCATCTGCGCCCACTTCAATGGGACATTCTCCGCCAATGGGACGGGAAGTCGACGTCCTTAGACAGGAAAGTCGCCCTTTCCCAGACGGCCAAGGACTCTCTTCAATGGTGGCTTCTTCCCACCTCATTATCACAAGGAAGGTCCTTCCTACCCCCATCCTGGGCGGTGGTCACGACAGACGCGAGTCTGTCAGGATGGGGAGCAGTTTTTCTCCACCACAGGGCTCAGGGTACGTGGACTCAGCAGGAGTCCACCCTTCAGATCAATGTTCTGGAAATCAGGGCAGTGTATCTTGCCCTACAAGCCTTCCAGCAGTGGCTGGAAGGAAAGCAGATCCGAATTCAGTCGGACAACTCCACAGCGGTGGCATACATCAACCACCAAGGCGGGACACGCAGTCGGCAAGCCTTCCAGGAAGTCCGGCGGATTCTGATGTGGGTGGAAGCCACGGCCTCCACCATATCCGCAGTTCACATCCCCGGCGTAGAAAACTGGGAAGCGGACTTCCTCAGTCGCCAGGGTATGGACGCAGGGGAATGGTCCCTTCACCCGGACGTGTTTCAGGAAATCTGTCGCCGCTGGGGAAGGCCGGACGTCGACCTAATGGCGTCCCGGCACAACAACAAGGTCCCAACTTTCATGGCACGGTCTCGCGATCACAGAGCTCTGGCGGCAGACGCCTTAGTGCAAGATTGGTCGCAGTTCCAGCTGCCCTATGTTTTTCCCCCTCTGGCACTCTTGCCCAGAGTGCTACGCAAGATCAGGTCCGATTGCCGCCGCGTCCTGCTCGTCGCCCCAGACTGGCCGAGGAGGTCGTGGTATCCGGATCTGTGGCATCTCACGGTCGGCCAACCGTGGGCGCTACCAGACCGGCCAGACTTACTGTCACAAGGGCCGTTTTTCCATCTGAATTCTACGGCCCTGAACCTGACTGTGTGGCCATTGAGTCCTGGATACTAGCATCTTCAGGATTATCTCAAGGGGTCGTGGCCACCATGAGACAGGCTAGGAAGCCCACGTCTGCTAAGATCTACCACAGAACGTGGAAGATTTTCTTATCCTGGTGCTCGGCACAGGGAGTGTCCCCCTGGCCATTTGCATTGCCTACCTTTCTTTCCTTCCTGCAATCTGGTTTGGAAAAAGGCTTATCGCTCGGCTCCCTTAAAGGGCAAGTCTCAGCGCTATCGGTATTTTTTCAAAAGCGTCTAGCACGACTTCCTCAGGTACGCACGTTCCTGCAGGGGGTTTGTCACATCGTCCCTCCGTACAAACGGCCGTTAGATCCATGGGAACTGAACAGGGTACTAGTTGCTCTCCAGAAGCCGCCCTTCGAGCCTCTGAAGGATGTTTCACTTTCTCGACTCTCACAGAAAGTGGCCTTTCTGGTAGCGGTCACGTCTCTTCGGAGGGTATCCGAGCTGGCAGCGCTGTCATCCAAAGCTCCCTTCCTGGTTTTTCACCAGGACAAGGTAGTGCTGCGCCCGATTCAGGAGTTTCTCCCTAAGGTGGTATCCTCTTTTCATCTCAATCAGGATATCTCCTTACCTTCCTTTTGTCCTCATCCAGTTCATCGGTATGAAAAGGATTTGCATTTGTTGGATCTCGTGAGAGCACTCAGAATCTACATTTCCCGCACGGCGCCCCTGCGCCGCTCGGATGCACTCTTTGTCCTTGTCGCTGGTAAGCGCAAAGGATCGCAGGCTTCCAAATCCACCCTGGCTCGATGGATCAAGGAACCAATTCTTGAAGCCTACCGTTCTGCTGGGCTTCCGGTTCCATCAGGGCTGAAGGCCCATTCTACCAGAGCCGTGGGTGCGTCCTGGGCATTACGACACCAGGCTACGGCTCAACAGGTGTGCCAGGCAGCTACCTGGTCGAGTCTGCACACTTTCACCAAACATTCAGGTGCATACCTACGCTTCGGCGGACGCCAGCCTAGGTAGAAGAGTCCTGCAGGCGGCGGTTGCCTCCTCGTAGGGGAGGGCTGTTTTGCAGCTCTAACTTGAGGTATTAATTTACCCACCCAGGGACTGCTTTTGGACGTCCCAATCGTCTGGGTCTCCCAATGGAGCGCCGAAGAAGAAGGGAATTTTGTTACCGTAAATTCCTTTTCTTCTAGCTCCAATTGGGAGACCCAGCACCCGCCCTGTTTCCTTCGGGATTTTTGGTTTTTTCGGGTACACATGTTGTTCATGTTGAACGGTTTCAGTTCTCCGATGTTACTTCGGATTGAATTTGTTTAAACCAGTTATTGGCTTTCCTCCTTCTTGCTTTAGCACTAAAACTGAGCAGCCCGTGATCCCACGGGGGGTGTATAGCCAGAAGGGGAGGGGCCTTACACTTTTTAGTGTAATGCTTTGTGTGGCCTCCGGAGGCAGTAGCTATACACCCAATCGTCTGGGTCTCCCAATTGGAGCTAGAAGAAAAGGAATTTACGGTAAGTAACAAAATTCCCTTCTTCAAATACATTTTTGGGATTCTTGACGTAGTATTAAGATCCTCGTATGTTTGTGTTTAGGGACTGGATGTTGTGGCGCAGACTCTGCAAGATGGACCCCACGCTTTTGTCGTCCAAGTGTCATCAGATTCAAAGGATCAAAAATGGAGTTTAACAGGTATCAAGTGAAACTGGGTAACTCTGGTTATATCGGTGCTCAACAGGATCTAACCATTGTAAGTTCTGGTACATAATGCAGGGATACAACCTCCTAGATGTAATGCGAAGGACAAGCGCGTCCTTGGAGGATCTCTGTAGGAATATGATGGCCTATACTAGAGAGCGCTATGTCACTCTCTAGTAATGTGATTTTGCTAAATATCTGACTGTTGTCAATTATCAAGCAAAATCTCATCGTACAGGTCATACACATTACATTAATGTCGGACAAACGCACAACTTACAATTTGACTGATCTATGGGGACTACCCCCACCCTAGATATAGGGGTAAGATGCATTGGACAGACAATTGTAATTGTCTTCTCCCTTGAGAGTGACTTCCGCCAAAGGCCTGTAATAGTGACATACTCCCCTCTTCCTTTACAGAAAACATGCATGTTGGACTGAACTGGGTATCCATGTCTATGGGGGATGGGAAAAATGGATATCTGCTTAAAGAGATGAAACCTGGAATAGTCATAATTCTTCAAAGTCTTAGCTTTACTATTCTGTTGGGGCTTTCTGTTAATAAACTCTATATCTACTATGGCAATGACGTGTGGCTGATTTGAGTGCACAGGAAATATCCTCACCTGGCGCACGCACACTGTATCAAGTGATAGGAAGACGCGCACAATGAGGATTGAATATACTCAAGCCTTCTGTTTCCTCTGACAGTGTCTACCTCAATGGAAGGCCCTCATGGGTACATCTCTGCTTCAGAATGGCCATTGATGATCGTAAGTTAATAATCATTGTATTCACTATTTATAGGTGTACTACAAGGGCTTGTATCGTTAAAGGGACCTCTCGATCGATTCATGTTACCTAAAACTCCGGCCTGGCTGCTTGTTTGCGGCATTCAGCGAAAACCTGGTTTGAAAGGCCAACTAAAAGGGAGAGAATTGACTAGTTCTAGAACAACCATGGCCAGCTTCACCCTGCCCCCCTATAGTCGATTGACAGGACACTCCCATGTTTTTACATGGCTAGCTACCTGTCAGTCACCTGGCATGGAGCGGAATGATGCTGGCCGTGGGCTGCACTAGACTAGTGTCTCCCGATAGTTCCCGGTCAGCTCTTTAGACTAGACTATGCTTTCTCTGAAAAAACATACCTGGGGGCTATGCGCAGCCAGGCACTGACTCACGCTGTCAGCGGTGTGCATGATCTGGGGATAGATTCCCTTTAACACTTCTTTTTTTTTTTTTTTTTCTTCATTTAAATGTTTAAATTGTCTTGATCAGAACCGCATGTGGGTTTTTTTTTTTTAATCTGGATTTTCTATATAATTTGTTCTATTGTCTAATTCTATGAGAATGCTATTCCCATCTGGAAATGACTGATCACAGAGAACGGAGACCCAGAAGATTGCTTTGACCGTCTACAATTTCTTCTGTTTCCCTAGTTATTCTCAGGATATAACGGCATACATTTCTTGTATCTTTGCAGTTCTACATGGTGATGTGCATTATGTACATTGTGCTTGGACTGATGTGGCTAGTCTGGTCGGCCTGCTATTGGAAGGACTTGCTAAGGATCCAGTTTTGGATTGCGGCAGTTATTTTCCTAGGAATGCTGGAAAAGGCCATATTTTATGCTGAATATCAGAATATAAATAGCACCGGCGTGTCCTGTAAGTTATTTTCTTAGAAATATATCATGTACTGAAATTCACAATCACCGCTCTAATTACTATTGTGTCCTTCTTTGTAGCCCCCGGTCTGCTGATCTTTGCAGAGTTAGTATCTGCCGTTAAAAGAACGCTGGCTCGGTTATTAGTTACCATTGTCAGCTTGGGATATGGTATAATAAAGTAAGTGATTTCTATTTGGCCATACTGCTTCTATTATTTTAAGACCACACTACTGTAGTATTACTCCGTCCAAGCTTTTGTGTTTATATATTTTGATTGCCTTCATTTTTATACCAAAATATACAGATTTTTATTCTGGTGGAATAAATATGGTGTTCAGAAGAAACAAATGTGGTCATATTCTGGATTTCATGTTAGAAATCAAATATCGCTCTAGAATGGCGCAGCATTGAGGCAACCTACTGGCTGTGTGGGCTTATGTGGTCTTCTGGTCACAGGATATATGAGGGCAGGGGTATTTCTGGAGGAAAAGCTCCTAACTTTGGAATCTGGATGTCTAGAGTGACGCCTAAGGTCGGTTTCACATTTGCGTTGTTTTGACGGAAATTGAATCCAGCACAGATGCAGTACAGCTCATTTATTTACAGTGGAAGTGCGACACCATGCGTTTGTGTGCTTCATACACAATCGCATGTATCCGCATGGTGTCGCACTTCCACTGTAAATAAATGAACTGAACTGCATCTGTGCTGGATTCAGTTTCCGTCAAAACAATGCAAATGTGAAACCGGCCTAATTCAGTTCCTTTGCTACAAACTAACAATCAGACAAATTATTTTGATTGGCAAAATTCACACTTTTATTTGGAGGAACAGGCTATGGTCGGAAAGTCTTTTTGCCTAAAAATCCAATCTCATCACATAAAAATACATTTTAGATGTTTTCCTGGAACAGCTTGTGTTACTTAAGCAATATTCCATTTCTAGCATCCCATTTTCTTTGGTTTTCTTAGGGCCATTTTCTTTGGTTTTCTTAGGGCCATTTATCTATTTGTGCAAATTTTGATTCTTAAAATCCTTTTGTATGCTATAAGAATAGGACATTTTATAATGGTTCCTATAAGGGGGGGGTCTTGGATGCTTGTGGAGGCCTTCAAGAGGGAGAACTAAAGATGGCTCACTTTCTAAAACAAAAGAGGCTATCTGCCATTCCAGTTTCCTTTGCCACTTTTTAATAAGCCATCTACTAATTCCGATACAGTGGAACCTTGGATTACGAGCATAATTGGTTCCGGGAGTGTGCTCTTAAACCAAGTTACTCTTTGATATCAAATCAAATGTTCCCATAGGAAACACAGATTCGTTCCACAACCCAAACAGTAATACAAAATAATGTACTGTATTCATATAAAATTATTACAGTACACTAATACAAAATACTGTACAGTAAAAACATGTAAAACAAATTAAACAGCACTTTTGCTTACAATAAAATTGTTGGTGTGCGGGAGGTACAGTACAAGCAATGTGCTGTACTGGTTAGCAGAAAAAGTGCAATACTGTATCCACAAATGCAAATTGATAGACATGATATATAGTATAAACTGTACAGTACAATGGTGTACTGTATACAGTACATATGTACAGAAAGTTACCTCCAGAGTGGGCCAGAGCGTGGTGAAAGGACAGAACCGGAAGTGTGCACGGTGAGTATTTCCTCTTCTTGCAAATCATTGCTCTTAAACCAAGTTACAAATTTGTAAAAAGCTTTGATTGTCTTGCAAAACGTTCTCAAACCAAGTTACTCTTATGCCTGCTTTACACGCTTCAATCTTTCAATCCGTCGTCGGGGTCAAGTTGTAAGTGACGCACATCCGGCATCGTTCGTGACGTATTTGCGTGTGACACCTACGTGCGATCAAGATTGAACGCAA
Organism: Anomaloglossus baeobatrachus; assembly: GCF_048569485.1. Classification (NCBI taxonomy): domain Eukaryota; kingdom Metazoa; phylum Chordata; class Amphibia; order Anura; family Aromobatidae; genus Anomaloglossus; species Anomaloglossus baeobatrachus. The sequence goes on from NC_134355.1 coordinate 174,384,100, forward strand.
ATACGGTGATCGCATACACGTCGTTTATTCCTCATACATTGGACGTTTTGTACGAACCTAGTCAATTGAAACGTGTGACATCCCTCATACGATTTTGATGTCTGAGGCTATGTGCCCTGGTGTGCGCTCTGCACCGCAGCTTAAAAAAGGTCCGCTTCAGAGCGCAGCTGAAAAGCTGCGTTCTGAAGCGCCTCACAATGTCTGTCATTCACTAATCTCTGTCAGTCGGTCACTATCTCTGTCCATGTTAGTCTATCCCTCTTACCCCCTCTCTCATACTCACCGATCCTCGATCACCGGCGCAGCGCTGCACGGCATTCACACTGCTCCGGCGGCTTTTACTATTTTGAAAAAGCCGGCCGCCCATTAAACAATCTCGTATTCCCTGCTTTCCCCGCCCACCGGTGCCTATGATTGGTTGCAGTGAGACACGCCCCCACGCTGAGTGACAGGTGTCTCACTGCACCCAATCACAGCAGCCGGTGGGCGTGTCTATACTGTGCAGTGAAATAAATAATTAAATAATTAAAAAAAAACGGCGTGCGGTCCCCCCCAATTTTAAAACCAGCCAGATAAAGCCATACGGCTGAAGGCTGGTATTCTCAGGATGGGGAGCTCCACGTTATGGGGAGCCCCTCAGCCTAACAATATCAGCCAGCAGCCACCCAGAATTTCCGCATAAATTAGATGCGACCGTTCTGGGACTGTACCCGGCTCTTCCCGATTTGCCCTGGTGCGTTGGCAAATCGGGGTAATAAGGAGTTAATGGCAGCCCATAGCTGCCACTAAATCCTAGATTAATCATGTCTGGCGTCTCCCCGAGATACCTTCCATGATTAATCTGTAAGTGACAGTAAATAAAGGATTTTTTCGAGTGTGTGTATTTATTAGAAATAAAAAACACAAACATATACCCTGGTTCACCACTTTAATAAGCCCGAAAAAGCCCTCCATGTCTGGCGTAATCCACGGACCTCCAGCGTCGCATCCAGCTCTGCTGCATGAAGGTGACAGGAGGTGCTGAAGACTCCGCCGCTCCTGTCACCTCCACACAGCAACTGAGGTGAGTAGCGCGATCAGCTGTCACTGGATACAGCGGTGGCCGCGGGTAACCTTAGTGACAGCTCAGCTGATCGCGCTACTCACCTCAGTTGCTGCGTGGAGGTGACAGGAGCGGCGGTGTCTTCAGCAGCTCCTGTCACCTTCATGCAGCAGAGCTGGATGCGACGCTGGAGGTCTGTGGATTACGCCAGACATGGATGGCTTTTTCAGGCTTATTAAAGTGGTGAACCAGGGTGTATGTTTGTGTTTTTTTTTTTCCTAATAAAGGATTTTTTCGGGTGTGTGTGTGTTTATTTACTGTCACTTACAGATTAATCATGGAAGGTATCTCGGGGAGACGCCTGACATGATTAATCTAGGATTTAGTGGCAGCTATGGGCTGCCATTAACTCCTTATTACCCCGATTTGCCAACGCACCAGGGCAAATCGGGAAGAGTCGGGTACAGTCCCAGAGCTGTCGCATCTAATGTATGCGGCAATTCTGGGCGGCTGCTGGCTGATATTGTTAGGCTGGGGGGGCTCCCCATAACGTGGAGCTCCCCATCCTGAGACCAGCCTTCAGCCGTATGGCTTTATCTGGCTGGTTTTAAAATTGGGGGGGACCGCATAGCCGTTTTTTTTATTTATTTCACTGCACAGTATAGACCCGCCCACCGGCTGCTGTGATTGGGTGCAGTGAGACACCTGTCACTCAGCGTGGGGGCGTGTCTCACTGCAAACAATCATAGGCGCCGGTGGGCGTGGAAAGCAGGGAATACGAGATTGTTTAATGAGCGGCCGGCTTTTTCAAAATAGTAAAAGCCGCCGGAGCAGTGTGAATGCCGTGCAGCGCCGCGCCGGAGATCGGGGATCGGTGAGTATATGAGAGAGGGCTGCTCAATTCAGTTACTCAGGAGTTTAGCGGTCACCGGTGAGCCCTTCACAGGTGACCGCTAATCAGGACGCGGCACAAACAGAGCCGCAGCATGACAATGAAGTCGGGTGAAGTTAACCCGAGTTCATTCTGATCGTGCGGCTCTTTCTGTGTCTGCTGTCATCTGCCATTCAGCTCTGCTACATGTATGTCTGTGTCTGCTGTCAGCGGCCATGTAGCAGAGCTGAATGGCAGATGACATAGTAAAAACGCATCCCTACACATTACACACGCTTGGCAAGTCAATAAATAAAAAAAACAAAACAAAAGGGTGCCCAATGCATACGTCACAGAACACATGATCTAAAGGATCACACACAAAATTGATCAATTTAACATAGACTACTAACGCACGTGTGACAGCAAATGAACGACCTACGTGCGATCTCATTAAATCGCATATGCGACCTGGGTGTGTCACATCGCATACGAGATCGCACACCTAATTGTAAGGTGTAAAGCTGGCTTAAATCCAAGGCTCCACTGTATTTAAGTCTAGACATAATTTTTCACTGTAGTAAGACTAGTAAAGCAGTTTGTGATAAGGTTCTGCTATCATTCTTGTGAGTAAGAGTCATAAACATTGGTAAATCCTAGACGTTTTACCGTGTAGTAGGGTTATACATGTCTGGATCAACATGTAAAGACCCCGTTACACGCAACGACGTATTTAACGATATATCGCCGGAGTCACGGATTCCGTGACGCACATCCGGCATCGTTAGTGACGTCGTTGCGTGTGACACCAACGAGCGACCGTTAACGATGGAAAATACTCACCAAATCATCCATCGTTGACACATCGTTCCTTTTCAAAAAATCGTTGATTGTTGAGGACGCAGGTTCTTTGTAGTTCCCGAGGCAGCACACATCGCTATGTGTGACACCCCGGGAACGACGAACTACAACTTACCTGTGGCCGCCGGCTATGAGGAAGGAAGGAGGTTGGCGGGATGTTACGGCCGCTCATCTCCGCCCCTTCGTTTCTATTGGGCGGGCGCTTTGTGACGTCGCTGTGACGCCGCACAAACCGCCCCCTTAGAAAGGAGGCGGTTTGCCGGCCACAACGACGGCGCTAGGCAGGTAAGTATGTGTGACGGATCCTAGCGATGTGCGCCACGGGCAGTGATTTGCCCGTGACGCACAACCGACGGGGGCGGGTTCTTTCACCAACAACATCGCTAGCGATGTCGCTGCATGTTAAGCCCCCTTCAGCCTATGGGTTGAACTCTATGAACTTTAATCTACCTTCATACTTAAACTAAGAAACTATACAAGAAACCTAATTGAAAAGAGCATTGAACCCATTATTAAAGTGATGCTTTCAAGTGCAAAAACCGGCTTAATTTCTGTACGGTTGAGGAGCTGCTTATTCCTTTTGGTAAGAGTTTGTCTGCTAGTCAGTGTTCAGAGTTTACACTATAACCATAGCCGAAATGTAAGAAAAAAAAAAATGGGCTGGCATCTTGGTTAACACTTCAAAGTGCCAGAATATTGGCAAATGTAACACTTCTGTAAGATTAAACAAAACATTGTCTACTGAATTGTCATTGTTCTTTGTTCTTTGGTCAGGCCTCGATTAGGTGCCGTCATGCATCGTGTGGTTGGGATGGGCGTCCTCTACTTGGCATTCGCTATTGTTGAAGAAGTAATGCGAGTCATTGGGGTAAAATGTTTTTCTTTTGCTAATGCTTATTGTGCTGTAGGTTTTCAGTGTTGCTTTTACTATTCTGCTTCTGCCGTTACTGCCACAGTGTCGAGCCCTATGTTTGTCATGATCTACTTTAACAACGTATCATGTTGTAAAGCTGGCCATAAACATGTGATGGCTGACCTCTACCTTTCCATATTCCCTTATACACATGAACACTCAGCTCTGCCAAACATTTTCTTTTTTTTTTTTTTTCCAACATCGAGAAACAGTGAAAGCCGCTGCCAGTCATCTCTGGCAGCAGCTTATTTTGCCTGAAAGCAAAAAGATGATAAATAATAATCATTTATATAGCAGTATTGATTCCACAGCGCTTTACATACATTGGCAATACTGTCCCAATTAGGGTTCACAATCTAGGTTCCCTATCAGTATGTCTTTGGCGTGTGGGAGGAAACCGGAGTACCCGGAGGAAACCCACACACACACGGGGAGAAGATACAAACTCTTTGTAGATGGTCTCCTTGGTGGGATTTGAACCCAGGACCCCAGCGCTGCAAGACTGCACTGCTAACCACTGAGCCACAGTTTCCCACAGGATTGTGTGTTTTCCGACTACATGAGTCTTCTCTTCCCTGACGTCATCTGTCGGGGAAGAATTGGGGGGCCCATCTACCCATCAGATGATCAACGGGTATGATTAACTTTAGTCTGTTTTGGGGCCTTAACCAAATACTCAGGTTTTACAGCAGTGACATCTGCAGTTGTTCTTAATTTGTTAATATTCATGGAATTCTGCCTTCTACACTCATTACGTCATTGATTTGTTGGACAGATCTCATGGCTCATCTCGAATTTTAATTTAATGGATAGATTTGTTTTATTCCAGACAAAAGAATCCGATTTGGTGTTGCTGGCAAGTATCCCACTAGCCCTGCTGGACTCCATGTTGTGCTGGTGGATATCCTTTACTGTTAAAACGCAAACCATATGAGGAAAACTGAGCGCACAAACTGCTTCTTGATGGGGTTTGGTGTTCTTTCAGGCAGCATGATCGAATTGGATAAATATTGCGCAAACTATTCACTGTGCAAATTTATCAATTCTACAAATTAAACTATTTAAAAATGTTTGGTTATTCCTGGAAAATAACTTACCCTAAGTGTTGGCCCCTGCAGGAGCATTTACACTGAAAGATTGTCGTGCAGTAGCATTTTAAGAAGGTTCTTTCGTGATAATCATGCAGTGTAAACCGCCTGCCGATCACCCAGTGAATGAGCAAAATACTAATGTATTGGGAAAAGTGATATAACGTGCATTGTTAAAGATCATTCTCAGTGGAGAGCATTGTCCTGTATAAACAGGGTGAAGGCTGCTGAAAACAATGGCAGCCAATTTGCACTGAATGATCTTTTGCACATAGTTTACTGTGTCTGCCCATGTAAATAGGCTATCAAATGACCTCTGATAAACATTTACAGATCGGTGGTTGCTTCAGTTCCTTATAAACAGACCTTAAGGAGGTTGTCCACTACTTTTACATTAACGGCCTATCCTTTAAAATATAATCAATGTCTGATCGGCCGGGGTCAGACACCCAACACCTCCGCTGAGTGGCTGGTCTCGGGCCGACAGTGGTAGCAGGCAGCCGGAAATGCTGAGTTCTGGAGCTGCCCCGTAAACTGATAGTGGCCGCAGGTACTGCACATCTCCCTCCCATTTAAATCAATAAGGGGCGGATGTGCAGTACCCTGCTGAGGCTCCGATCAAAAGACAAGGCAGCTTCGGAACTGAGCATTTCCAGCTGCCTGCGCTGAAAACAGCTGATCGGCAGGGGTGAGGGGTGTTGGGGTGTTGAACCCCGGGAGATCAGACATTGATGACTTACCCTAAGGATAGGACATCAATATAAAAGTAGTGGACAACACCTTTAATTTACTGTCCATTTCCTGTTGTGAAACCTGCCTCTCTTAAGCTGGGTTTACACACTGCAATATCGCAAAGGACATCGCTGTAACGTCACCGGTTTTGTGACGCAACAGCGACCTCCCTAAGTCTCTGTTGAGTCGCTGGTGAGCTGTCAAACAGGCAAACCTGGCCAACAACGCAACAGCGATCCGGACCTGCAGAGCGACCTAGCTGGTTGTTGGGGACGTTGATAAGCAGCTTTTTGAAAGGGAAGTTGCTAACAAAGTCGCTGCAAAGTCTTTCACACACTGAAACTTTGTAGCGATGCATGCTGCACAGCGGGAAACAAAGGACCTAGGAATGGTCCTGAACCATTTGTAGCGATCAGCAACTTCACAGCAGGGGCCAGGTCGCTGATGTGATTCACACACTGCAACATCGCAAACGACATCGCTATTGCGTCACAAAACCGGTGACGTTACAGCGATGTCGTTTGAGATGTTGCAGTGTGTAAACCCAGCTTTAGTACAGGAGGTGAAGGCCGGACTTTGTCTATTTGCGTCTGCTCTCCTTGTTTGTCAAGTTACACTCAAGCATAGAGGTTCATGAAGAGTATGAAGTTACAAAAAAAAATAAATCTCAAACTTATATATCCCCTATGAAATTTATAAAACAAAAATAAATAAAATATCTAAATTAACTCCATTTTACATTAAATTAAATTTTAAATAAAAATATATTTTTCAAGGCGAGAATGAATCTAATTGTTAATCTGTAGAAAAAGTTTTACATCATACTCTAAGGCTATGTTCACACAAGGCATTTTTTTAGCTACGGATTTGCCCTGGTTTTATGCAAATCCATGCTAATAAAATGCTCCTTTTTACAGTCCCAGCAAAGTCTGAGATTTCTGAAATCTCATGCACACAAACAAATCATCTCCAGGATTTTCCTGATGGTTTTATGAATGACCTTCGGTTTTGCTGCGTTATGAAAAGAATGAACATGTCAATTCTTTTCAGCAGTTTTGCCACAGTTTTCAACTTAGTGACTGGTAGACTCACAGATATCCTGGATCAGTGGGTCGATTTAAAAAAAATAAAAAAAAAAACCTGTCCCGTCCCAGAATTGATCCAGGGTATCTTGGCAGACCTTAAAAATGGTGGTGGCGAGGATAGGGGGATTGGAGCAATCAGCTGTGGGCTTTATCATGGCTGGGTATCAAATTTGGGGAGGGACCGCACGCGTTTTTTTTTTTTGTTTTTTTTTTTTTAAATTTAAATAAAAAAAAAAATGGGGTCCCTCTTATTTTGATAGACAACCAAGATGAGCACACAGCTGAGGGCTGCAGTCTAGCTGTAGGCTTTATATGGGGGGACACTACGTCCAATTTTTTCATTTATTCTTTACTGTACGATAGACCCGCAGACCGAGTCTGTGATTGGTTGCAGTCAGACACTGCCACACAGGCTGGGGGCATGTCTGACCGCAAACAAATTACAGACTCCAGTTGGGGGTGGGAGAAAGTAGCTGAATATGCATGAGGGTAATAAGCGGCACTGGAAGTAGTAGGTTCGTTTGAGCCTAGAATGTATGGGTTCATTCCAGGCTAGTGGGTGTGTCCGGCTTTGTTAATGAGCTTGGTGATGTTTTCTCCCTTCCACTACAATCATGCTTTGCCCCCCCCATGTGATAGGTGCTTGTTGAATGACGTCATACCTGGAAGGCGCCCATACACTAGCATCTACCGAGCAGGTATAGCGACGCCGGAGACTGATATAGGGCACTTGCGTTTGGGCACCCCTATTAATGTTAACCTTTATTCTTTATAACAATTTGGTGTTTGCAACAGCTATTTCAGTTTCATATATGTAATAAATGATGGACTCAGTAATATTTCTGAATTCAAATGAGGTTTATTGTACTAACAAAATGGGCAATCTGCATTTAAACTAAATTTGACAGGTGCATAAGTATGGGCACCTCAACATAAAAGTGACATTAATATTTTGTAGATCCTCCTTTTGCAAAAATCACAGCCTCTAGTCACTTTCTGTAGCTTTTAATGAGTTCCTGGATGAAGGTATATTTGACCCTTCCTGTTTAGAAAACAATTCCAGTTCAGTTAAGTTTGATGGTCGCCGAGCATGGACAGCACGCTTCAAATCATCCCACAGATTTTCAATGATATTCAGGTCTGGGGACTGGGATGGCCATTCCAGAACATTGTAATTGTTCCTCTGCATATTCTACTCGCCTGACTAGATTTGGAGCGGTGTTTTGGATCATTGTCTTGCTGAAATAACCATCTCCTGCGTAACTTCAACTTCGTCACTGATTCTTGCACATTGTCAAGAATCTGCTGATACTGAGTTGAATCCATGCGACCCTCAACTTTAACAAGATTCCCGGTGCCGGCATTGGCCACACAGCCCCAAAGCATGATGGAACCTCCACCAAATTTTACTGTGGGTAGCAAGTGCTTTTCTTGGAATGCCGTGTTTTTTTGCCTCCATGCATAACGCCTTTTTGTATGACCAAACAATTCAATCTTTGTTTCATCAGTCCACAGGATCTTCTTCCAAAATGTAACTGGCTTGTCCAAATGTGCTTTTGCATACCTCAGGCGACTCTGTTTGTGGCGTGCTTGCAGAAACTGCTTCTTTCGCATCACTCTCCCATACAGCTCTCCTTGTGCAACGTGCGCTGTATTGTTGACCGATGCACATTGACACCATCTGCAGCAAGATGATGCTGCAGGTCTTTGGAGGTGGTCTGTGGCTTGTCCTTGACTGTTCTCACCATTCTTCTTCTCTGCCTTTCTGATGTTTTTCTTGGCCTGCCACTTCTGGGCTTAACAAGAACTGTACCTGTGTTCTTCCATTTCCTTACTATGTTCCTCACAGTGGAAACTGACAGTTTAAATCTCTGAGACAACTTTTTGTATCCTTCCCCTGAACAACTATGTTGAATAATCTTTGTTTTCAGATCATTTGAGAGTTGTTTTGAGGAGCCCATGATGCCACTCTTCATAGGAGATTCAAATAGGAGAACAACTTGCAAGTGGCCACCTTAAATACCTTTTCTCATGATTGGATACACCTGCCTATGAAGTTCAAAGCTCAATGAGGTTACAAAACCAATTTACTGCTTCAGTAAGTCAGTAAAAAGTAGTTAGGAGTGTTCAAAACAAGAAATTGATAAGGGTGCCTATACTTTTGCACCGGTCAAATTTAGTTTAAATGCGGATTGCACATTTTCTGTTAGTACAATAAACCTAATTTCAATCCAGAAATATTACTCAGTCCATCAGTTATTAGATATATGAAACTGAAATAGCTGTTGCAAAAACCCAAATTGTTATAAAGAAAAAAGGTTAACATTAATAGGGACGCCCAAACTTTTTCATATGACTGTATGTATGTATGTATGTATGTATGTATATGCATATATATATATATATATATGTATGTATGTATGTATATATATATATATATATATATATATATATATATATATATATATATATATATATATATATATATATATATATATATATATATATATATATATATATATATATATATATATATATATATATATATATACTAACAGATTGTCAGATCCAGGTTAAGCCCGGCCCAGCACTCGGGTACTTTTGAATTCCTGCTGATCTGGACATGACAGAAGTGCAAAAGAAAACCAAACCTGCAGATTACTACCAGGAGACATCCTGCCACAAGATCAGGTTTTGGTCAGGAAAAAAAAACGCCCTGTGTGAACATAGCCTAATAGTCTAAGAGTTATGCTGTAGATCTGTTTTCTGAAGTCCTCTTATTTCTGAGCAGGGGTGACGTTATGTGGCAGTCAAACCATGTGAAGTTTTATATTTTTGCAATGCTTCTTTTTTTTTTGTGCATCTCTAGTCTTGGTTGTTATTGATCTGCTTTCCTTAGCCCCTATATACATATTTGTAAGTCTGGCACAAACAATGAAGACACTAAAGATAAGAAAGAAAGCTGTGAAATATTCCTTATATAGGCACTTTACCAATACTTTGATTTTTGCTATATTAGGTAAGTTTTCTGAAGTTCCCTTTTATTTAAGGTTTAAAATGGAGACCCTTTTCTAATTCATATTGCCTTTTCCCAAAGCTTCCGTAGTATTTATGGCTTGGACAGCTAAAAAGTTCCGATTGGCAGATTGTCAGTCTGTAAGTATGACAGCAATACGTACATACTATGTTCTTAAAAATCCCTAACCCAGTAAATGGACTAATACAATTTTGAAGGATTTAGGTAGAAGCTCTACGTTTAGACAATAATAATAAGTTGAATTAGAACATCTGATCTTTTTGTGCTTGCGGTAGATCGACACTGCTACAGGTGTTTGGCTACAAATTACTCCACTGTCCCCATTGAAAACACATGAACGCTAGTGCAAACCAATGTTTGCGTATGTAGAGTTTGGCAAAGATGGCTGTTGGCAGACCACTAGCTAAAAAGGTGTATTTGAACCTTAAAGGGGTGTTCCACTACTTTTACATTGATGGCCTATCCCTAGGATAGATCATCAATGTCTGATCGGCCAGAGTCCAACATCAGCTTTTCTCTGCCCCGGCGGTGGCAACAGGCACCCGGAAATGCTCAGTTCCGGTGCTGCTCCGTCTTCTGATTGTGGCTGGGTCTTCGCATCCTCCTCCCATTCTAATAGGAGGCGGATGTGCAGTACCCGGCCTTGGACACTAACAGAAGATGGAGCAGTCCCGGAACTGAACATTTCCAGCTGCTGCCACCGGGGCCAAGAACAGCTGATTTGCGTGGTCGGATCCCGGCCGATCAGACATTGATAGGATAGGCCATCAATGTAACAGTAGTGGACAACCCCTTTTAAGCAATGTCTCCTATCAAAGGAGTCAAGAAAAAAAGAATTAATCTACTTGTGCTAATGCCTTAGTAGTCAGGCATAAATGGATGGACGCGATTTCTAGTTGTGTTTCTCTTCATATCATTTCCAGGACTGGATGGAGCTCTGGGTGGATGACGCATTTTGGAGATTCCTATTCTCTGTCGTATTATTGGTTATTATGTTTCTGTGGAGGCCATCTGCAAACAACCAAAGGTACATTTTCATGTAATGTAAAGACTGAGTAAATTTTAGCTACTTCATTAATTTCTGCACCCTATTACTTTCTATAAAGAGTCTAGAAAATTTGTATAAAGAGGCTAAAAACCTCTTTGCTTGTTCTATTTAAAGTGGTTGTCTCAACATCAATAAGGGTTAAAATTGGGTTACTGGCCGGCATTGCAGGGTAGCTGTGTGGCTGAACATGTGCCGTTCATACAAGCTTTCTATTGAGCAATGTATACTCTGATCCAAAGCTGGCCACATCACTGGAGAGCACAATCTGACCACTTTTAATGTCCCTGGGACCCCTCCAATGCTGTGACAGTATCAAAGCCAGATCAGCATCACAACTATCCTGCTGGTCTGAACTGGTACTCTTCATTAGTGCATTACCCCAATAAATAGGAAGCCGGAAGGCAGACAAGAAGTGCCCTTCCAAAGATAAGTGAGACCAACCCTTTAAGGGGTTGTCCAGTCTAAAATCAATCTGCAGTCACTCTGTGTCACTCTGTGACTTAAGACTCCCAGCGCTCGCACTGTGCACTGCAAGAATTAGCCGATCTCTGTGCCGGGAACAGTGATCACATGACCGCAATTGTGCGCTATCAATGTTCCCAGCCAGAAGCCGACTAGTGGGCGCAGCCTCACTCAAAACAAGTGTATGGAGTTGGCGCATGCGACTACTAAGCATGGCCATCTAGTGGGCATGTCCTTGCTCCATACACATTTATGGAGTGAGGTCGTGCCCACAAGTCGGGTTCTGCCCGGGAATATTGATAGCGCACAATTGCGTTTATGTGACCACAATTCCCAGTCCAGAAACCGGCCAGTCCTCGCAGCACAGTGTGTGCGCCCTGGGAGGATTCAGAAGTCTGCGGACAAATCATTTTAGACCGTACAACCCCTTTAATTATTTTGAAGGGTTATAACCTGTGCACAGGTTAGATGATAACTTGCTGTCAGTTGGGGGTCTTAAAGAAACCACCAAAGACCCTGAGAATGCTGAAATTCTTTGACAGAATAAATTGGTGACTGTGCATAATCTCTTCTTTATCTGTGGCCCTTTTATATGAAAGATCGCCACCTATCAGCAAGTTATCATTATCCTGTGGCAACTTGCAGTGTAGGGAATACATTTTTTAAGGACAGTTGTTGTTTCACCCGATAGAATGATCTTTGCTGGTTTATTAGGTATGCATTCACCCCTCTCATGGACGATTCAGATGATGAAGTAGAAGAATTCATTGTGACAGATCACTTAGGTGAGTAACCGTGTTGTACTACATTAGTTTCTGCTTATTACTGCCTCTATCGGCACAGGTATTTACTTTACTTTTGTGTTTTTTATCTGAAGGCATGAAGATTCGGGGAACAAAGGCTGAACATAATGGAACAGCCAAGAATACTGCTACTAGTGCTGTGAGTAATCACTTTCTTTTCGAAATCTAGCGGTCACCTCCGATGTTCTGGCAGTTCCATCAACCCCAATTTTCCATCCCTCATCAAATCACCCTCCTTTTGCCCCATTGAAAATTTAAAGGGTTAAAAAAATCTATACACATTTGGTATCGCCATGTTCAGAAACAACCGATCTATCAAAATATAAAATCAATTAATCTGATCGGTAAATGGCGTAGCAGCAAAAAATTCCTAATGCCAAAATTGTTTTTTTTGGTCGCCACAAATTTTGAACTAGTTGCAATAACAGGCGATCAAAACGTAGCATCTGTGCAAAAATGGTACCGTTACAAACGTCAACTCGAGACGCAAAAAATAAGCCATAGATTTAAAAAATTGAGAACGCAATGGGTCACGGAATATGGCGTAAAATGTACGCGACTTTTTTCAGACAAACGTCTAATTTTTTTTTTTAACCTCTTAGCTAAAAGTAAATCTCTACATGTTTGGTGTCTACAAACTCGCACCGACCTCAGGCATCACAACAACACATCAGTTTTACCATATAGTGAACACAGTGACTAAAATATCTCAAAAACTATAGTGCTATTGCACTTTTTTTGCAATGTTTTTCGCATTTGGAATTTTTAGTTTGCCATTTTCCAGTACACTATATGGTAAAATTCATGGTTTCATTTAAAAGTACAGCTCGTTCCGCAAAAAAACAAGCCCTCACATGACCATATTGACTGAAAAATAAGGTTGCGTTTCTCAGAAGAATGGCGAAAAAAAAAAAAAACGGAAAGCGCAAAATTGGCCGGTCGTGAAGGGAAAGAGATTGTCCTCCCTTTGCTCTGTTCTTGGTCTCCTCCACCAGAGATTCTTACACAATTACTTGGTCAGAGCTGTAATAATAATAATAATAATAATTTTATTCATTTATATAGCGCAACTAATTCCACAGCGCTTTTCATACATTGGCAACACTGTCCCCATTGGGGCTCACAATCTAAAGTCCCTATCTGTATGTCTTTGTAGTGTGGGAGGAAACTGGAGAACCCGGAGGAAACCCACGCAAACACGGGGAGAACATACAAACTCCTTGCAGATGTTGTCCTTGGTGGGATTTGAACCCAGGACCCCAGCGCTGCAAGACTGCAGTGCTAACCACTGAGCCACCGTGCTGCCTCACATCAACACTTGTCAGTGATGGTTTTTCTTGAGACATTTAGACTCCGTTTGCTTTCCCAGAGGGATCTCATTGAGGTCTCCTTGCCTCTTGGGCCCAGTGCCCACGCTGTGTAGTTTTGAGGTGTATTTTCAGAAATCTGCAGCAAAATCTGCATGTCCATTGTGAAGCCAGCAAAGTCTATGAGAATTCAGAAGTGCTGTGCCCATATTGAGTATTTTTCCCTTGTGTATTTGGTGCAGATTTAGTGCAGAAAAAAAGAAATCTGCACCAAATATGCAAGGGAAAAATACTCAACGTGGGCACAGCACTTCTGAATTCTCATAGACTTTGCTGGCTTCACAATGGACATGCAGATTTTGCTGCAGATTTCTGAAAATCTGAATCAAAATCCACATCAAAATACGCAGCATGGGCACAGGGCCTAAGGCTATGTGCCCACGCTAGAATGTCCCTGCGGAGTTTTTTGCCTGAAAATCCGCGACTTTCGCGGCAAATCCGCACCCGCGGATTTGCCGCGGATTTTGATGCGGATTTTTTTTTTTTTTTTTTCCCCATTCAAAGCCAAAAATCCGCACCAAATCTGCACCAAACAATTGACATGCTGCAGATTTTTCCGGATCAAAATCCGCGGCAAATCCGCCGCGGAAAAATCCGCAGCATGGGCACAGCATTTCCAAAATGCCATTGAAATGGCTTGGAAGTGCTGCTGCTGCAGATTTTCGGCAAATCCGCGGTAAATCCGCGGCAAAATCCGCGGTAAATCCGCGGTAAATCCTGTAGCGTGGGCACATAGCCTTAGGCTTCCATTGCGTTGTGGATTTGGCTTGCCATTCTGGAAGCTTATAAGGTCAAGAACAAAGTGTCCCCATCAGGAGTTATAGCTCATTCCACTCAGGCAACGGGGGCTCCTGGACACTTCACCATCATGCTTCTGTTCTGCAGTGTTACATGGCTGCTACTTCTACTTTTGTTCACTCTTTTTCACACAATGTTACTGAATGTACAGCTTTATCTTAGCGGATGCAAGTTTGGGCAGAAACGTATTACAAGTGGCAGTTGCTCAGGAGACTACCTGAGGGATTTGATGTACACATTCATATCTTTGCCACCCTTGGGACTGCTTGGTTTCCTGTGTCCCTAAGTGAAATGCCCAAGAAAAGAGGATTTTTGGGACTTTTCATAAAGTTCCTTTCTCGTAGCCTTCATTGGGGCGACACAGAACCCACCCTTTTTTTTTTTTTTTTTTTGCCTTTTGTTGCCCCGTAGTGGTTGTGTGTGTTTGTTGGTGTCTCGCCATTGTATTTTATCTGCCTTTCCTACTACTTTTTAACTGAGTAGCTTGGTGCCACTAGGCAGGTGTTGTCAGCTGAGGAGGAGCTTTTTTTAGGTTGTAATTCTTAGTGTCTTCCTCCTGGTAGCAGCAGCATACACTATTGGTTTTTTGTGTCCCCCAATGATTTGCTTGTCCTGCGAAAAATGAAACCCCCTTCTCAGCCTAGTTGACTAAAAGCTCTTTGAATTTTTTTTTTCAGTGTTGTTATGCAAAATTAATCATAAAAAAATATTTCCTATATAAATTATAATATACTGTAGAAAAATTGCTGTTTTTTCTTCAGAAATTAAAAAAACTAAAAATTTTGTGAATTATAACCGATTTAAAATATCTTTCATGAATGTATTTAGATACCTTGTGATTTCCTAGTGCATGGCTTGCAAAACATCTACCCCATGCAGCAAGTTGCCAACAGGCAGCGTACCCACATCTTCCTGGCATGCTTGGCAGCGCTATTTCACGCCACAGCACTCCACATACTCACTGTTTCTTTCCTAAGTAATGTCATCTTGTAAGTTATCCCGAGATGTCAGTGCTTAGAGCGAAAAGCAGGCTATGTGCTGGGGAATGACGTCTGAGGTTGTCCGAGCGAGTCTATGGATCAACTGTGGAGCAGGAAAGGGTTAAGCAGGAGCTACTTGCTATTAGATGGATGACACAAGAAACTGGCGTACAGCAGCAAGCTCATCTCTGCACTGCTGTTCTGATGTGTCATCATGGCAGCATGCACGATGAGCAGCTCCTGCTTTACACCACATGATGCTTAGTTCATCTAAAAACTCAGCCAGCAGCTCCTTGTGAATATTCACTCTTGGACCTCCTTTGAGCAGCACAAGATGGAACATAACCTCCTCAGAATTCACTAGAGTAGTGACTAAAGTCTATATAGTACTGACTAAAAGTTTGGACACACCTTATTCAAAGAGTTTTCTTTTATTTTCATGATTCTGAAAATTGTAGATTCACATTGAAGGCATCAAAACTATGAATTAACACATGTGGAATGAAATACTTAACAAAAAAGTGTGAAACAACTGAAAATATGTCTTATATGCTAGGTTCTTCAAAGTAGCCACCTTTTTGCTTTGATTAGTGCTTTGCACTCTCTTGTCATTCTCTTGATGAGCTTCAAGATGGATGGAATAGCATGCCGCTGCAAGATGCTGTTTTAGCCATGCAGGTTCAGTATGCCTTCAATTTTGAATAAATCACCAACCGTGTCACCAGCAAAGCACCGCCACACCATCACACCTCCTCCTCCATGCTTCACGGTGGGAATCAGGCATGTAGAGTCCATCCATTCACCTTTTCTGCGTCGCACAAAGACACGGTGGTTGTATCCAAAGATCATCAGACCAAAGCACAGATTTCCACTGGTCTAATGTCCATTCCTTGTGTTCTTTAGCCCAAACAAGTCTCTTCTGCCTGTTGCCTGTCCTTAGCAGTGGTTTCCTAGCAGCTATTTTACCATGAAGGCCTGCTGCACAAAGTCTTCTCTTAACAGTTGTTCTAGAGATGTGTCTGCTGTTATAACTGTGTGTGGCATTGAACTGGTCTCTAATCTGAGCTGCTGGTGACTCGGATAAACTTATGCTTCGCAGCAGAGGTGACTCTTGGTCTTCCTTTCCTGGGGCGGTCCTCATGTGAGCCAGTTTTTTTGTAGTGTTTGATGGTTTTTGCCTCGGCACTTGGGGACACTTTCAAAGTTTTCCCAATTTTTCGGACTGACTGACCTTCATTTCTTAAAGTAATGATGGCCACTCGTTTTTCTTAGCTGCTTTTTTCTTGCCATAATACAAATTCTAACAGTCTATTCAGTAGGACTATCAGCTGTGTATCCACCAGACTTTTGCACAACACAACTGATTGTCCCAACCCCATTTAGAAGGCAAGAAATCCCACTTATTAAACCTGACAGGGCACACCTGTGAAGTGAGAACCATTTCCGGTGACTATCACTTGGAGCTCATCAAGAGAATGCCAAGAGTATGCAAAGCAGTAATCAAAGCAAAAGGTGTCTACTTTGAAGAATCTAGAATGACATATTTTCAGTTGTTTCACACTTTTTTGTTAAGTATTTCATTCCACATGTGTTAATTCATAGTTTTGATGCCCTCAATGTGAGTCTACAATTTTCATGAAAGTCATGAAAATAAAGAAAACTCTTTGAATGAGAAGGTGTTTCCAAACGTTTGGTCTTCACTGTGTGTGTGTGTGTGTGTGTGTGTGTGTGTGTGTGTGTGTGTGTGTGTGTGTGTGTGTGTGTGTATATACATATATATGTATATACCTATATATATATATATATATATATATATATATATATATATATATATATATATATATATATATATATATATATATATATATATATATATATATATATATATATATATATAATCTCTCTCATGATAACCATGTACATTAGCAAACCAGTGGATTCTGAAATGTTTTAAAGTAGTTGGATATGCAAAGATATAATGAATACATCCAAAAACATAAAATAGCACAGCAATTTTACAAAATAAGTAGTATTAATCCATTATTAATATAAAAAATACCATCAGTGGTATACTAATTAAATAGAAGTACTAGCACTTTTTTTTTTAAATGTAAGAATAGTATATTTCCATAGGTAGTAAGTTATTACTAAATCTAGCTTGCGCATCAACGCTCAGAGGACTCGTGTATTCTGTAAAATGGGCTGATTGGTGAAGACAAGTGTTAGGTAGGTGATGACTCACTCATGGATTGGTTGGGACCTAACCAAACACTGGGGCTCTCACTGATGGGCAGTACAGTGAACTTTTATTCCCGTGAGAATAGAGCTATAGTGCTCATATTCGACCTGCTGCTCTGTTTGGCCCCTGTGGGGCTGCCAAGTAACTGGACTCTGCTTTTTCCAGTGGTTCCATAGAGTGAATGGATTGACAGTTGGACATACCAATTTGCCAATTGATGCGGTTGACCCCAATCTCTTGAAGATAGGTGATAACTTCCCCGGCCCAACCCCCCCACTGGTTAACCTATTTAAATTTTTTTTATCTTCTTGTTTTAGGATGAAGACCTAAAGTGGGTTGAAGAAAATATCCCAAATTCTTTTGCTGACGTGTAATTATAATTTTTTTTTCCATCTTCTTCTGTGGGATTTAAATATTGTATTTCTTTTTCTTTGTCGCTCCATTGGGAGACCCAGACAATTGGGTGTATAGCTTCTGCCTCCGGAGGCCACACAAAGTATTACACTTTAAAAAGTGTAACCCCTCCCCTCTGCTATACACCCTCCCGTGCATCACGGGCTCATCAGTTTTTATGCTTTGTGTTGAAGGAGGCACACATGCACACAATGCTCCACATTTTAGTCAGCAGCAGCTGCTGATTATATTGGATGAAAGAAAAGAGGGCCCCTAACAGGGCCCCCGGCATGCTCCCTTCTCACCCCACTCAGGTCGGCGGTGTTGTTAAGGTTGAGGTACCCATTGCGGGTACACAGGCAGGAGCCACATGTCGTTTTCCTTCCCCATCCCTTAGGGGCTCTGGGGAAGTGGGATCCTAACCGGTCATCCAGCCACTGGGACCGGGCTCCCTCCGCAGCCCCTGGGGGAATCTGCCGGACAGGAGACGGAGTATCGTCAGGGACATGGCCCTGCATCTACAGGTACTCTGTGTCCCCGTTGGGACGGCGCATGAAGCACCTTGGCCTCAGACGCAGCTGCGACTGCGGTGTGGATTTTTTGTCTGGGACTACCGCGCCGACCGTGCCTGTTTGTCGGCCGCGGTTTATACTTTAGTCCCCGGCTTTTGCGGCCTAGTGTGTTAAACTCCCGCCCCTGAGCCTGCCAGTCAGGGAGAAAGGCGGGACGGTCGGTATGATGCCGACAGTGAGGGCTGGAGCACACTTCGCTGTCCTCCGCCCCCCTCACTGATCTCTATTGGCCACCAGGTTCCCGCACTTTTGCGGTTCCGCCCACGGCTCTCTCCTCCCCTCAGAACGCCGGCAGCCATTGTTATAATTCTGCCGATGGAGGATCTCAGAATCTGCTCCACTGCTCTGGGAGAGGGGGATCCTAACCGGTCGCCATGCAGTGGGACCGGGCTCCATCCGCAGCCCCTGGGGGATTCTGACGGACAGGAGACTGGACATCATCAGGGACAGAGCCCTGCATCATAAGGTACTCTGTGTCCCCTGAGGGACGGTGCATGCAGCATCTGTGTTACAAATGCCGCAGCGGTTGCTGAGTGGTTTGTGAGACTGGGACGACCGCGCCATGTTTGCCGGCCGCGTTTTTAAATTTAGTCCCTGGCTCTTGCGGCCTAGTACCATATACTCCCGTTCTCAGGCCTGCCAGTCAGGGGTAACGACGGGACGGCCGACTGGACGTCGGCAGGGAGGGCTGGAGCATACGTTGGTATCCTCGTTCCCCCTCACTGAGCACTGTGGGGCACCAGTTTTCAGGTGCTGACCCCCCTTGGTGCCGCAGTGTATATATATATGTTTATTTATATGGTATATGATCTCACTGTTCGGCAGCATTATTTGTTTTTGGCTGTATACCCTCACTGAATACTCTGCGGACGACATGCTGTTGTCTGCCCTTAAAGAGTAAGGGTGCCAAGGCACTGGCTTATTTTACAACCTGTACCTCTTGTGCGGCTATATTACAGGCAGGTTCCACATACCCTCATTGTGTACAATGCTTGGCCCCGAGGGCACTCACTCAGCCGGAGCCTCCGGCACTGGGGGGACCCTCGGCCAGGTGGTACCGCCGGTTTCCACTGCACAGATGACAGGGACAGAGTTTGCATGTTGGAATCAGCAAATCTCTGAGTAGCTTTCACATTCCAGGACTCAGTCTATGGACAGAGGGTCTGCTAAGATACTGGAAGCCTTGCAGTCCAGACCGATAACACAGGGCCAGGGAGCTGTGAGTTCATCGCTCCCGGGCCCCTCTGGGTCGGTACAACAAGGGGCTCCTGGGGTAACACCCAGATCCCACGGTGAGAACTCCGTCATGGCCCGCGGCCTCTGATAGGCTAAGCGGGCCCGCTGGGAACCTTCCCCGACTTCATCAGGAGTGCGTGTTTCGATCACTCTAACTCCAGAGGGGCCGTCCAGAAGCACAGAACTTTACGGACAAGCGCTTACTAAGCGCCTTATTGACACGCGTTACCCTTTCCTCCCTGACGTTGTTAAGGGTTGGGCTCAGTGTCACAGGGT
This sequence comes from Anomaloglossus baeobatrachus, assembly GCF_048569485.1. NCBI lineage: Eukaryota > Metazoa > Chordata > Amphibia > Anura > Aromobatidae > Anomaloglossus > Anomaloglossus baeobatrachus. Next base: position 174,403,903 of record NC_134355.1, read on the forward strand.
GGATTCTCCAGTCTCTAGGCTGGCGGCTAGATCCATAGTATTAGTGGCAGATGCCATCTCTCACGAATGCCACTGACAGGCAAATAAAGCTTATGATGAAATCCATCTATGAAGCCATAGTCGCATCTTTTGCTCCAGCCTTCGCAGCCGTGAGGGCACTCCAAGCTATCTCAACTTCTCTGGCTGAGATTATTGCGGTTGCACATACCTCTGCCCCGCAGGTTGTGTCCTTCACTTCTCAGGCGTAGGTTTTTTCGTTCTACGCCATGAACGCCGTTCCTGGACTCTGCGAGCCGTACAGCGGTAGCATCCACCAATTCGGTGGCAGTCTGCAGGGCCATGTGGCTACGTGAATGGAAGGCAGGCTCTGCTTCCAAGAAGTTCTTAACCGGTTTGCCATTTTCTGGCGACTGTTTGTTTGGCGAGCAATTGGATGAAGTTACTAGACAGTCCAAGGGAAAGGTATCGTCCTTGCCCCAGTCCAAGGGTTTCGGTCATTTCGGTCCTCAGCAAAGTTCCGTTCCTCCACGTCCAACAGGTCAGAGGAGGGCTAGAGGAACTCCTCTGCATGGCGGTCTAAGTCACAAGGCGGCTTCCTCATGACTTCGGCCTCACCAAGACCGCGTCCTCGGTCGGTGGCAGGCTCTCCCGCTTTTGCGACGCCTGGTGGCCACATGTCCAAGACCGATGGGTGAGAGACATTCTGTCTCAACGTTACAGGATAGAGCTCTGCTCTCGTCCTCCGACTAGTTTCTTCAAAACATCTCCGCCCCCCGAGCGAGCCGATGCACTTTTTCAGGCGGTGAACACTCTGAAGCCTCGATGTCACAAGGAGACTTCCTAGCATCAATTGACATCAAGGATGCTTATCTCCATGTGCCGATCGCACCCGAGCTTCAACGCTTCTGCGTTTCGCCATCAGGGACGAACACTTCAGTTCGTGGCACTGCCATTCGGCCTGGCGACAGCCCCACGGATCTTCACCAAGGTCATGGCAGCAGTGGTGGCGGTCCTACAGGGCCACTCGGTGATCACTTACCTAGACGATCTTCTAGTCAAGACACCCTCCTGGGTGGCATGTCAACTCAACCTGACCATTGCTCTGGAGACCCTCCAGGGGTTCGGGTGGATCATCAAATTTCCAAGGTCAAAACTGACACCGACCCAATCACTGACTTGCCTCGGGATGGAGTTTCATACTCTCTCAGCGATAGTGAAGCTTCCGCTGCATAGTCAGCGTTCACTACAGACAGGGGTGCAATCTCTCCTTCGGGCCCAGTCACCCCTTGAGGCGCCTCATGCAATTTCTAAGGAAGATGGTGGCAGCAAGGGAGGCAGTTCCCTTGCGCAGTTTCGTCTGCGTCCGATTCTATCGGACACCGCAAATGGGACAGGAGGTCGACGTCCCTAGACAAGAACGTCTCTCTTCCCTTGCAGCAAAACCTCTCTTCAGTGGTGTCTTCTTTCCACTTCCTGGGCGGAGGGAAAATCCTTCCGGCCCCCAGCTGAGGCTGTGGTCACGACGGACGCGAGTCTGTCAGGGTGGGGAGCGGTCTTCCTCCACCACTCGGCTCAGGGAACCTGGACTCCGACAGAGTCCTCCCTTCAGATCAATGTTCTGGAGATAAGGGCAGTGGATCTAGCCCTAAAGGTGTTCCAGCGGTGGCTGGAGGGCAGGCAGATCCGAATTCAGTCGGACAACGCCACGACGGTTGCGTACATCAACCACCAGGGCGGCACACGCGCAGTCGTCAAGCCTTCCGAGCAGTTCGGCGGATTCGGCTGTGGGCGGAAGCCACAGCCTCCACCATCTCCGCAGTTCACATCCCGGGCGTAGAAAACTGGGAAGCAGATTTTCTCAGTCGCCAGGGCATGGACGCAGGGGAATGGTCTCTTCACCCGGACGTGTTTCTAGAGATCTGTTGCCGCCGGGGAACGCCGGACGTCGATCTAATGGCGTCTCGGCACAACAACAAAGTCCCGGCATTCATGGCTTGGTCCAAGGATCACAGAGCTCTGGCGGCAGACGCGCTAGTTCACGACTGGTCGCAGTTTCGACTGCCTTATGTTTTTCCTCCTCTGGCACTACTGCCCAGAGTGTTACGCAAGATCAGGTCAGACTGTCGCCGCGCCATCCTCGTCGCTCCAGACTGGCCGAGGTGATCGTGGTACCCGGATCTGTGGCACCTCACGGTGGGTCAACCGTGGACACTCCCAGACCGACCAGACTTGCTGCCTCAAGGGCCATATTTCCTTCTGAATTCTGCGGCTCTAAACCTGACTGTGTGGCTCCTAGCGTCATCAGGGATATCTCCAGATGTCATTGCCACCATGAGACAGGCCAGGAAACCAACGTCCGCCAAGATCTATCACAGGACTTGGAGGATCTTCTTATCCTGGTGCTCTGATCAGGGTTTTACTCCCTGGCCGTTTGCCTTGCCCACTTTTCTTTCTTTCCTTCAATCCGGAATGGACAAGGGCTTGTCTCTCGGCTCTCTCAAGGGACAAGTATCGGCGCTTTCCGGTCCTACCTCACAAGCGTCCGTTAACACCCTCGGATCTTAACAGGGTGCTGACGACTCTTCAGAAGCCACTTTTCGAGCCGATGCGGGATCTCTCTATCTCGCCTTTCGCAAAGGGTGGCCTTCCTAGTGGCAGTCACATCACTCAGAAGAGTGTCTCAGCTAGCAGCGCTGTCATGCAAAGCCCCCTTCCTGGTGTTTCACCAGGATAGGGTGGTTCTACGTCCGGTCCGGACTTTCTCCCTAAGGTATCCTCGTTTCATCTCAATCAGGATATCGTCTCCCCCTCTTTGGGTCCGCATCCAGTTCACCAATGTGAAAAGGATTTGCATTTATTAGATCTGGTGAGAGCACTCCGGCTCTACATTTCTCGCACGGCGCCCCTGCGCCGGTCTGATGCGCTCTTGTCCTTATCGCGGGCCAGAGTAAGGGATTTCAGGTTTTCAAGTCAACCTTGGCTCGGTGGATCAAGGAACCGATTCTTGAAGCCTACTGTTCTTTTAGGCTTCCGATTCCTGCAGGGCTGAAGGCCCATCCTACCAGAGCCGTCGGTGTCCTGGGCATTGCGACACCAGGCTACGGCTCGGCAGGTGTGTCAGGCGGCTACCTGGTCTAGTCTGCACACTTTCACGAAACACTATCAGGTGCATGCCGATGATTCGGCAGACGCCAGCCTAGGTAGGCGACTCCTTCAGGCGGCAGTTGCCCACCTGTAAGAGGGGGCCGTTTTTCGGCTCTTTTTATCGAGGTATTCTTTTACCCACCCAGGGATTGCTTTTGGACATCCCAATTGTCTGGGTCTCCCAATGGAGCGACAAAGAAGAAGGGAATTTTGTTTACTTACCGTAAATTCCTTTTCTTCTAGCTCCTATTGGGAGACCCAGCACCCGCCCCTATTCCCTTCGGGCTGTTGTTCTTTTGTGTACACATGTTGTTCATGTTGAATTGTTCTTTTGGTTCATGGTTTCAGTTCTCCGAACATCCTTCGGATTGAATTTACCTTAGACCAATTTATAAGTTTCCTCCTTCATGCTTTGGCACCAAAACTGATGAGCCCGTGATGCACGGGAGGGTGTATAGCAGAGGGGAGGGGTTACACTTTTTAAAGTGTAATACTTTGTGTGGCCTCCGGAGGCAGAAGCTATACACCCAATTGTCTGGGTCTCCCAATAGGAGCTAGAAGAAAAGGAATTTACGGTAAGTAAACAAAATTCCCTTCTTTCCTGTATCATATCATTAATATTTTCCTTAGGCCATTTTCACACATCCGGCTTTCACGGTTCAATGGCTGACTATGTCTGCTGATGCTGAGGTCTGACTGTTCAATGTGTGAAACCGACCTTTAGTAGAAATTTTTCTAAATGGAGATAATTTGCTCTGATTTGGGGGGGGGCGGGGCGGTGTTATATTTTCTAAACTACTAATTATGTTACAAACAGCACATTAATAGAGCTAAAATATGTTAAAAGTCCATAGGTGCAAGTCATTACTGCAAAGCTCTTTAGGGTCGGCTATTAATGTTGCATGTTTGCTTGGCTCTCCCAATTATTGACTGTAATTTCAGCAGGAGGTACACCATGTCACTTTTTTAAAGGGATATTGTCAGGTTGTCTCTAGAGCTGCACATAACTCCGCAGTGTTTTTACTGCCTCCTTACTTCCTGGTTTCTGGCAGCACAGGCACTACATATTGAGTGACAGCTCAACAAGTCCTGCTTTAACACATTCAGCCATCAGTGGCTTGTTCTGAGTGTACACGGTTTTCACTCTGTGTGAATATAGCGATAAAACAAAACAATCACTGATCTCGGGGAGACCAGCCAGAGAAAACACTGCCGGCAGCCAACGAGGGCGCTCAAGACAGTGAAAGCCTAGGTACATTGCCCCCTGGGAAATATGCAAATCAAAAAGGTCCGTGGAGCCTCTGTTAGGAGTGTCAACACAGAAACCAGCCAGATATCCCTCCGGGAAGGGCCCAGCCAAGGGGGGACTCTTTTTAGGAGACCACCATAACCACCATATTAAGTGGCACTTTTAGTCAATATCCAACTTTTTGACAAGTTTAAAGATATGACAAGGGAAATACCAAGGCCAGGTATCCATCCATAGACAGCTGTTTCGGGGTATTGCCCCTCATCAGTGTGGAGTAGGATTCTGGCTGGGTTGGAGCAATGCCTAGTAGACCAACAAAACAAAACAATCACTGATCTCCGGGAGACCAGCCAGAGAAAACACTGCCGGCAGCCAGCGAGGGCGCTCAAGACAGTGAAAGCCTAGGTACATTGCCCCCTGGGAAATATGCAAATCAAAAAGGTCCGTGGAGCCTCTGTTAGGAGTCTCAACACAGAAACCAGCCAGATATCCCTCCGGGAAGGGCCCAGCCAATATAGCGATATTGATATTGAATATAGCGATAGCAGAGCATTTGATAAGGTATATGGCTCTTTCAGGACAGTGAGCGTAGTGATTAGGAGAAATGCTTTGAAACCTGCAAGTGGTGGGGGGCTAATGATTTTGCAAGATTTATAACCGCAGATTGTCAGGAGCTTAGAGGGAGATGGGCAGATAACTGCTGTATAGAAATAAATGGTCTGAAGAGAGGTCACTGGAATATGAATATTAGGAGTTACATTCTAGAAGAGCAGTTAACTTCTGCGCACACCTGTACAGGACCTGGGGAAGCTCTATGGAAACCAGCTGTACACTATGTAAGATACAAGCTGTTATATCAGGAGAATATTCAAATAAAATAAAAAAAAAGTCAATTGCAAACTCTCTTTTCAACATAACTAATTAAAGCGATTTAATAACTGAGAATACAATTCAAGAGTTACATCGTAATGAGTACTCACTTCTTTGAAAGGATATGATGGTTTCAGAAAAAAGCACATTTATTGCCTAGTGCAGAATTATACCATTTTCTGTATTCTTTGTATCAATCCTTTTATTTTTTTTTATAATGACCATTACTTTATTTAATTCATTAAGAGTCATTATTTCTATAGATGAATCTCTGTCCTGGCCATGTGATGATCATAGAGGAAAATATGGCTTATTACCATTCTGTAATAACTTTACTGTTGTATATTCACATCTCTGGATCTGAACAAATCAAATCCACGTGCTGCTGAATTTTTGGCCTCAGAAATTGACCTGTGGCACAAATTGCTGATGATTTTTCTTTCTTTGGCTCATCTACAGATGAGCTATAAAATCTGCATATCTTGAACAAAGTAAACCCAACTATTCTCTTTTTCCCTGGTGTTTCCATGGCTCCATTGTTTTTCTCTCCTCAAAAGCCATGTTCTTCTGTTATCATCATATCACTCGGGAGTACAGGATTCATTTTTTCCTGTGGGGAAGAAAAAAAAGAATAATCATCCTTATTTAGTGACTGCAAGTCAATGTATAAAATATACTGTAAAGTGTTATGCCTTTTGTAGAATACCTTGAATATGATCCACTTGCGGAAACTACAATACACTTTTCCGTTGATTTACTATCTAAATTAATCAAGGGGATAATGAATTGACCTTTTGATTTGAAGAATACTTTGTGAAATTTCTGTAACTTGTGGTTGTTAGCTTGTTTGCTTTTCTCTTAAGCCTAAGACACATGGAATGAAAATCTGAGCGAGTGCAATGTGATAAAACATCGCATTCCACTCGGACCAATATTAGGCTGTGTGTCATGTGCCCATGAGCGATTATTTTATCAGCCTTAATCGGACCAAGAAAACAATCACAGCATGCTGCGACTGTAATGTGATCCTGGTTTCTCTCGCACCCATTCAAGTCTTTGGGGCGTGAGAAAAATCGCACTGCACTCGCGGTACACCGGTGTACTGCGAGTGCAGGGGGAGAATGGCAATAGCCGGCTACGGAGGAGAGGGAGATAAATCCCTCCCTCCCCTCTTCAGTGCCGGCCCGCCCCCTGCAGCTGAGGTTCGATCGCATCAGAGGACCTCATTCGCAGTGACACTCGCATGACATTCGGCTCCTGCTGTGCTGCCAGCGAGAGCCACGTGTCATGCGAGGATTGCATTAGTCCCCCATGTGGCCCGGCCCTATATAGAGATCTAGATGAGACCCATGCATGCTGACAAAAGGATATTGGTTGTTAGCTTGTGGTACTCGCAGGGGTGTTCTGTCTCTACTTCCCTTACATAATGATCTACCTCAGGCCTAAGCATGCTGAGAAATTATGTCGTCTGCTCGTAGCACGCATAGGGGCTGCTTTGTGTGTAGGTCCCTTAGTGACCTAGATGAGGCCCATGCATGCTGAGAAATGACATGTGGTTGTCCGCTCATGGTACTCGTGTACTTACCTTACAGGGTGATCTCCTATGTGAGGCCTATACAGGCTAATAAATGTGAGGCTGTCAGCTTGTGGCACCCATATTGTCTGTATATCTTTTACATAGTGACATGAGGCCCATGTCTCAGGAGACCTGTCTGAACACTGCTGCACTCTGAATAAATTATAATAGTTTGAAGTTCCTTTTAAATCCTTAAATTGTATCCACTTTGTTTTTCCTCAGGGCACTTCCAATATTGCTGGACTCAGATGAGGTAAGTTATACTGATTTTGGTAGCAAAATCTATATCGTATCTCATTCTCTGAATTATTTTAACTTGCCTTTTGTGTTTTGGATATGCAGGAGATTATGATGACCAAATTTGAAATGTCTAAAACAGATTGACAGATTTTTCTCGTCTGATATCTGTGACCTGCTCCACCGTGGCGCCAGCATTGGTACAGACGTCTTCAGTCTTGAGGAGTTCGAAGTGTAAACTAGTGTTTGGTGTGATATTACTATTCAGTTATTACAGACTTTTCTCATTTTTACTGTTGACTAAAAAAAACACCCTGTTCTACAAGATAATAACTTTACAGCAAAGCAAATGTGAAGAGTCCTCGCTTTTTGTTCTTTTTAATTTCCTCAGAAATTGTGGTGTTTTGTTTGAATGCATATAACAAGTGTGAACTTTATACGTTCTTCCAATATCCTATGTTTAGACTGAGCCTTCAGATAGCTGAGAATTCTGGAGCATAAGATATTGTACGGTTTTGCTCTTGTATGTTCTATGCAGTTACTGCAGGCGTTTGTGGACAATGGGGTAAAGTCACAAATTTCCTTTCATCACGTTTTCAGAATGTTCTTCCGCTCTGCAGTACCATTCTTAATAATGGACTATTTTCTTATTTATTTGATTGCTTACATCTTAATTTATGATTCATTTATATTCTTTGCCTTAAAAAGAGCAGCACATTTCGGGCACGTGGCAAAAGTATTGCAAACAAGGACTCTGGGAGGCACCGTCTCTTCTAATATGCATACGTTTTTGTGATGCACATTGCGTGTTAATAAATATGCAGATATGTAAATATTTTGGAGAAACTGCTATTGTCCCATGCAAATAAAGTTTTTCAGCTCCTTTCTAATCCTAAAAAAAATTTAAAAAAATAAGTTTTGTGAATAAAATTTTGACAAAAATAATTTTGAAGCATTCATAACAGATTTGACAGATTGCAGCCTCCCCATACCTTGCTGCGTTCATTCTTACAAAAGCAATAATTACATTTGTCTACTACTATTTTATTTTATTTTTTTTTCTCCGCACATTTGTATGCATCTAAAAGGCTATGATTTTAAGCATTCAAAAAGAGATCTCAGCAGAAGAAAAATAAAACCTTCTTGATAGATAGATAGATATATATATATATATATATATATATATATATCTATCAAGAAGGTTTTATTTTTCTTCTGCTGAGATCTCTTTTTGAATACTTTTTACATTTTGCATCCCAATAAGATATTATCCATTGAAGTATGGAGTAAGGGATCACATCGGGTGATTTTTACTGCCGAAGTCACAGGCAGCTTGAATTGGGAACAGAATTTCCTTATTGTGGGCATGGGCATGTTTGAAGTGCTGCGGGAATGTGAAGAACAGTTATATGGGCAGGTCCCCGTCAGCGTCTCTGTGATTTTATTGACAGGTCTCTCCCTATACACAAATCAAGCCGAGACACAGCAGGAGCTGCCCAGAAGACTGGTCTCCCTGTTCCTTGCTGCTGTTTTAACCAGTGATGAGCGAACTGATAAATGTAATGCGCTTTTTGATGCTCGCTACCTGTTTAGGCTGAGTTCACATGTCCTGTAATTATCTGTTAGAATGGATCCTGCAGAGATCTGTTGGCAAAAAAAGTTGTGCAGACACAACTTTTTAGTTAATTGTTTAATAACTGATGTCTGCCAGGATACGTTTTTTTTTGGAGAACAGATCCGTTACCCAATTGCTATTTAGTCATCTGTTATACTTGCATTTGTAACAGATTTGCTTTTATGGTTACAAGATCCGTTTAAAATGGAAGATAAATAGCAATCTGTTTAAAGATCTGTTCTGAATAGACTCTCATGCTAAATATATCCAGCAGAAATCATTTTGCCAACGGATCTCTGTAGGAACCGTTCTAACTGATGATTACAGGACATGTGAACAAAGCCTTATGGAGTATAATGGAAGTCAATGGGGAAGTCGAGCATTTCCGGAAGATTTTCTGAAAAGACGCTTGAGTTCCCCATTGAATTCAATTATACTCTGTAAACGATTACCGAGCACCCCAGCCTCAAAATTTCTCATTAGCTCATCACCTATTTTAACGTCTTATTTGAAACGCTGTAGTAAATCATAGACCTCTGGAATTAGAGGGCCAGTATCTGATTCATACTGTTTGGACATGGGCCACCTGGGAAGATCTCTACATTTCAATTACTGTTATTATTTCACCGTTTATTATAATACGATGCCCAAACAAATTTCTGTTTATAAAAATTACTTTCTTTTAAAATATGGTAGGTTCACAATGACCATTCTGTTGACTGAACAGCTCTTATGTGCTTGGAGCTGGATGTGTTTGGACATTTTTTACGGCTGGGTAGGCCTATTTCTTCAGATATTGAAGCAGTGCTCTAATCTTGTTGAATACCAGATTTACTACAAATACTACCATGTAATCTCAAGCAACAGACTCTTAAAGTAACAACCTTCTAAACTAAATGGGGTCTTTTTTTTTTTTTTTCCCTTTAAATGTGATGGACCATATGAACAATACTAGTTGAAGCAGGTTGCCTGTAGCAATAATTTAGATTTAGTGATGAGCGAATAGTAACTATTCGTGTTGGGATTATCCATAACTAATCCCAAACTACTATTCCTGGTATTCACAACGAGTAACTAACTTACCAAATTTTTCGGATTATAAGACGCACTTTTCCTCCCAAAAACTTGGGAGGAAAATGAGGGGTGGATCTTAAAATCCAAGTATAGCTTACCAGGAGGCTGTCTGTGCAGTGATCAGGTGCCTGTGGCTGCGTGCGGGCAGCTGGGTGCCCGTCTATGCCAGCTGCCTCTCTGTCCTGGAGGCCGGCTGCCTCTTTCTGTGTGCGGGCGTGCAGCCTGCTGGCTGCCACTCTGTGCTGGCGAGTGGCTGTGCGGCAGGTGTCCCAGTGTGTCCGCGGTCCCAGTTTCAAATGATGGCGCCGAGATTCAGCGCGTGCGCAGATGGAGCTCTTGGATGAGAGCTCCATCTGTGCATGTGCCGCTCCGTGAGTCTGCGCGTGTGCAGATGGAGCTCTGGGTTGAGAGCTCCATCTGCGCATGCGCCTCTCCAGGCGCCATCGTTTGACCCGGGACCGCGGAGACACTGGGATACTCGCTGCATCGGCCTGCTCCACCACTCACCCGCTGCTGCTGTCACCACAGACCCGCCGCTGCTGCCACCACAGACTTGCCCCGGCTGGCAGCCCAACCTCTGCCTCCTGTGACCCCGCTTCACCACCCCCACTGCTGCCCCCCTCCGGTAAGACAACACCGGATTATATGACAGACCCCATTTTTAATTTTTTTTACCTTTTTATTTTTTTTTTTTTTTTTTTTTCCCCAAGCTCCCCCCTCTAAATGTGGGGTGCGTTTTTATAATCTGATGCATCTTATAAAAGGAAAAATATGGTTAAGTCATGGGGAAGAAGATTTCCCAGAAAAATACTCGGGTTTCCCATTGACTTGCATTAGGTTTGTTATTTGTGACGAATACCGGAACAGTATTTAGGATTATTTGTAACAAATCCCAAAGTACTATTCCGGTACTCGTCACGAAGAACAAACCTAATGCAAGTCAATGGGGAACCCGAGTTTTTTTTTCTGGGAAATCTTCCCTTTTGACTTGAATTACGTTAGTTATTCGTGATGAATACCACAATAGTACTTTGGATTCGTTATGGATAATCCCAACACGAATCGTTACTATTCACCCATCACTATTTAGATTCTAAAGCCCAACCATTGATTATTTGGTATCCAATCCAATGTCTTATTGGCTACAACCCATGTTAGTGAGCTATGTTCAGGTCCACAGCTTGCATACAAATGTTGTGTTAGTATCACAATATAAACGCCCACCTTGGTGGTAGTAGGGCACATCTATTCCCTCCCCTTTGTGCTATGCCATGGCATGTTTGGTTTTCTTTTCTCTGCTGAATACAAAATCAAATTAAAAAAATATAAATAAAATCTTGTTCCGCCTGAGTAAAAAGTAAAAAAATATTGAAATAAAACAGGTTCCCATATAATTGTTTAAAAAATGCAGTGTGTGAATATTGATTGCTTTTTACACCGTACGAGTGCATCAGTTGTGTTGTACGTCATGTAGTAGAAGAAAAATTTATATAATGTATATTTTAAAGTAGCACAAATCCCAAATATAATAAATACAAAATATATTGCAGAAGTTACTCTGTACATGCATATGTTGGTGACAGTACACCGCTTATTCATTCCTGAAATTAATAAAAAAAAATTCTCTTTACTCCACGAACACTAAAAATTTTGTTTTATGTTTATTAAAAATCTTAATTTTTTTTTATACCGAATTGTTTTTTATCTAAGCCTGAATGATGGGCATGTTGATTCTGAAGGAATGAAATTCTTTACTTGAAACGTTAAGTCTTTGTACTGTGCCTTAAAATTTATTCTGACTTTGAATAAAATTTGTTTCTAAGGTTTGTTGTTTTATGTGTGAATTAATAGTCCAGTTCTTTAACCCCTTCACGACCTTTGACGGATGTAGCTGTCATGGTGCCCTGGTACTTAAAGACCCGTGACGGATACATCCGTCATGGCGAAATCGCGGCCCCGGAGCCTCGGTGACCGCGATCTGTTTTCAAAAACTGTAGATTCGGGAAGGAGAGGACTTGTACCTGACCTCAGGAGGGGTGGTGTCTCCTTCCCGGACCTACGGAGGCTGTGATTGGCTGACGAACGCCGCTCAGCCAATCACAGCCAGTGTAATGTTTCAGCCATTGAAAATGGCTGAAGCATTTAAAGGGAACTTGTCATCAAAAATTTAGCTTGAAACCTAAAAGATTCCCCCTCTGCAGCTCCTGGGCTGCATTCTAGCAAGGTTCCTGTTGTTCTTGTGCCCCCTTTCTGACCAAAATAAAGACTTTATAAAGTGGTACCTTTTTGTATTGAAAGCTTGATAATGGTACACGGGGGCGGGCTCTCTGGTGTCCGTTAGTCTGCCTCCTGTCGCTTTAGGCCGTCCCCCCATCGCGCAATTCCATACTTCAGGACGCCGCGCACGCGAGGACCGCTGGTCACGTGTGTCGCAGGCACGAGATTATGGGCGGTGCTGTGATTGCATTGCAAGTGCCCGCCCATCATCTCGTGCCCGCCCTTTTCCTCTGCCTCCAGCGTTCTGCGCAAGCGCTGGCCAGATGACCCGACGTCACCTCTTGTAACCGGTGGTGTCTTGCTCCGCTCCTGCCATCTATTTCCTGCTGCAGGGTAAGATGGGAAAGAGGTGATGTCGGGTCATCTGGCCAGCGCTTGCGCAGAACGCTGGAGGCAGAGGGGAAAGGGCGGGCACGAGATGATGGGCGGGCACTTGCGATGCAATCACAGCGCCGCCCATAATCTCGTGCCTGCGACACACGTGACCAGCGGTCCTCGCGTGCGCGGCACCTCGGGCGCAGTGGGCGGCGTCCTGAGATATGAAATTGCGCGATGGGGGACGGCCTAAAGTGACAGGAGGCAGAATAACTGCCTCCAGAGAGCCCGCCCCCGTGTACCATTATCAAGATTTCAATACAAAAAGGTACTACTTTATAAAGTCTTTATTTTGGTCAGAAAGGGGGCACAAGAACAACAGCAACCTTTGTAGAATGCAGCCCAGGAGCTGCAGAGGGGGAAACTTTTAGGTTTCAAGCTAAATTTCTGATGGCAGGTTCCCTTTAAATCCAGCTATTAGCAGTGCAGCTGTAGCACTTGGCCATTGGCTGGAGCTGGGTGAGCTTTGCTGCACCTGCCCCCAGCTCTGATTGGAGAGATCGGCCTTGTGACCGATCTCTCCAAGCACCGTGCATCTGGGACTGGGTGAGCTGTAGGAGATCGCTCTCCTCAGCTTCTCCCTCCGTGGAATCTGAGGAGAGCGATCCCTGCGGGTGCCCATCTGTAAGTCACAGCCCGATCCACCGCTATCCTCCTCCATCTGCTTCGCCCCTGCATGTGACGCTGCTACTCTCCCGCTGCGCCCCTGCATGTGACGCTGCTACTCTCCCGCTGCGCCCCTGCATGTGACGCCGCTACTCTCCCGCTGCGCCCCTGCATGTGATACCGCTACTTTCCCGCTGTGCCCCTACATGTGATGCCGCTACTTTCCCGCTGCGCCCCTGCATGTGATGCCGCTGCTCAGCAGAGAGCGAGCAGCGGCGTCAGATGCAGGGGGTGGTGCAGTGGGAGGAGAGCAGCGGCGTCACATGCAGGGGGCATCTGACGCCGCTGCTCTCCTGCTGCGCCCCCCCCCTGCATCTGACGCCGCTGATTTCTTTCTGCTGCCTCCTTGTATCCGCCGCTGCGCCGCCCCTGCATCTGCCACTGCACTCTCTCCCCATCAGCCACTGCACTCTCTCCCCATCAGCCACTGCACTCTCTCCCCATCAGCCACTGCACTCTCTCCCCATCAGCCACTGCACTCTCTCCCCATCAGCCACTGCACTCTCTCCCCATCAGCCACTGCACTCTCTCCCCATCAGCCACTGCACTCTCTCCCCATCAGCCACTGCACTCTCTCCCCATCAGCCACTGCACTCTCTCCCCATCAGCCACTGCACTCTCTCCCCATCAGCCACTGCACTCTCTCCCCATCAGCCACTGCACTCTCTCCCCATCAGCCACTGCACTCTCTCCCCATCAGCCACCGCACTCTCTCCCCCCCATCAGCCACCTCACTCCCCCTCCCCCCCCATCAGCCACCTCACTCCCCCTCCCCCCCCATCAGCCACCTCACTCCCCCCCCACCCATCAGCCTCTGCCTCCTCCCTGATCTGCCTGCTCTCTCCCATCCCCTTAATCCTCTGCCACCTCTCCCCTCCCGGATCTGCTGCAATCCTGCTGCCTAGATCCATTCTGTATGGTAGCTATCCCCAATCTCACCTTCCACCCTTCCCTCCCCCCCCTTCCCCACCCCCTTCCTCCGCCGCTCCTGCATCTGTTGCACCCTCACCCATCCTCCGCTGCTCCTCCATCCACCGCGCCCTCTCCCATCCTCTGCCGCGCCCTCTCCCATCCACTGCCGCGCCCTCTCCCATCCACTGCCGCGCCCTCTCCCATCCACTGCCGCGCCCTCTCCCATCCTCCGCCGCGCCCTCTTCCATCCTCCATCCATCTTTTTTTCCATCCCACCTAGTCCCCCCCCCCTTTTCGCAGCACATCTGTGCGTTCGTCCTGATTTTTTTTTTTTCTGTAAACTAAGAAATACAAATAGTTAGTTTAGGGCCAGTATACTGTAGTAATTGTCAACTACAGTATTTTTTACTGAATATTGTAAGGGTCAGCCCAGTGCCACACATGAGAGCGATGCACAAGTCTCACACCGCATCATCCGGCACGATCGCTCTCTCCTAACAAGGAGTGTGCGGCTGTGCCGGGTGATGCGATGCGAGATTTGTGCATCGTTCTCACATGTGGCACTTGCCTTAGTGTCAGTGTCAGTTGCAGGCGCATATATATATATATATATATATATATATATATATATATATATATATATATATATATATATATATATATATATATATATATATATATATATATATATATATATATATATATATATATATATATATAATTTTTTTTAACTGACGTCTGTATTTTTTTTTATTTCGCCAAACTAATATTTCTTTGTATGGGGGGGTCTAGTTTCCAACATGGGGTCACATGTGGGGGAGCTCCCCTGTTTGGGCACATCAGGGGGATCTTCAAACGCAACATGGTGCGGCTAACTATTCCAGCTAATTTTCCATTTAAAAAGTCAAATGACGCTCCTTCCCTCTGGAGCTCTGGTGTGCGCCCAAACGGTGGTTTTCTGCCACATATGAGGTATCAGCGTACCTAGAACAAATTGGTCAACAAATTTTGCGGTCCATTTTGTCCCGTTACCCCTGTACAAATTAAAAAATTATGCCTAAAATAACATTTTTGGGGAAAAAAAAGTACTTTTTTGTTTTTATGCCTCAATGTATGAAGCACTTGAGGGTTCAAAGTGCTCATTACCCATCTAGATTTATGCCATGGGGGGTCTAGTTTCCCAAATGGGGTCACTTGTGGGGGAGCTCCATTATTTAGGCACCTCAGGGTGTCTCCAAACGCAACATGGTGTACGCTAATAATTCCAACCAATTTTGCTGTGAAATGGCCCTCCTCTTCAGAGCCCCGCCGTGTGCCCAAACAATAACTTTCCACCACATATGAAGTATCTGTGTACTCAGGAGAAATTGCACAATACATTTTATGCTGCATTTTTTCCTGATACCCTTGTGGAAAAAAAAAGCTACCTGGTTGAAATAACAATTTTATGGTAAAAAAAAAATATATATTTTCACGGCTGAACATTCTAAACTTTGGTGAAGCCTCCAGGGGTTCAAAGTGTTCAGTAAACATCTAGATAAATTCCATGAGGGGTCTAGTTTCCCAAATGGGGTCACTTGTGGGGGAGCTCCATTGTTTAGGCACCTCAGGGGGTCTCCAAACACAACATGGCATCCACTAACGATTCCAGACAATTTTACGTTTGAAAATTCAAATGACGTTCCTTGCCTTCCGAGCCCTGCTGTGCGCCCAAACATTTGATTTCCACCACATATTAGGTATCTATGTACTCAGGAGAAAATGCACAATACATTTTATGTTGCAATTTTTCCTGATACCCTTGTGAAAAAAAAGCTACCTGGTTGAAGTAACAATTTCGTGGTAATTTTTATTTTTTTTTATTTTCACGGCTCAAAGTTATTAACTTTTGTGAAGCCCCCAGAGGTTCAAAGTGCTCAATAAACATCTAGATAAATTCCATGAGGGGGTCTAGTTTCCAAAATGGGGTCACTTGTGGGGGAGCTCCATTGTGTATGGCGATTATGAATAATAACGCACATCCATTATATGAGCTAGTCATGAGACAGAAGAGCACCTTCCGTAACCGGCTAATCCTTCTGAGGTGTAAGAAGGAAAAATATAGGAAATCATTTGTGCCAACTGCTATGGGAATGTACAACAATAATATTAGTGTTAAATCTTCAAGGTGAATGTCTACTTTATTTCTTTTTTCAGTTCACCCGCTGTGTATGACCTTATCTAATGTATAATGTTCTTCTGTCGACTCTACTGTCTTGTCAATTATGTAATTCATGTTATGATTTAAGTTGTGCTGCTGTGATACACTTTATTGATCCCGTGGGAAATTATGGTATCGTATCATATCGTTTAGGCACCTCAGGGGGTCTCCAAACGCAACATCGCATCCGCTAATTATTCCAGACAATTTTGTTTTCAAAAATTCAAATGATGCTTCTTCTCTTCCGAGCCTTGCCGTGCGTCCAAACAATTGATTTCCCCCACATATGAGAGATCGGTGTACTCAGGAGAAATTGCACAATTAATTTTAATGGTGCATTTTTCCTGATACTCTTGTGAAAATGCTAAATTTTATGGCTAAAGTAACATTTTTGTGTAAAAAAAAGTAAAATTTTCATTTTTTTTTTCCTTCCACATTGCTTTGGTTGCTGTAAAGCTCCTAAAGGGTTAATAAGCTTCTTGGATGTAGTTTTGAGCAGTGTGAGGTGTGTAGATTTTAGAATGGAGTCATGTTTCGGTATTTTCTGTCGCCTAGGCCTCTCAAAGTCACTCCAAATGTGATGTGGTACCTAAAAATTTTTTTTGTAAATTTTGTTGGAAAAATGAAAAATTGCTGATGAACTTTGAACCCTTCTAACTTCCTAACGTAAAAAAATTATTTCGAAAATTGCGCTGGTATAAAGTAGACATGTGGGAAATGTTATATAGTAACTATTTTGTGTGACATATCTCTCAGATTTATGAGCTTAAAATTTTGAAAATTGCGAACTTTTGCCAAATTTCAAAAATTTTCACAACTAAACGCAAAACATATCGTCCTAAATTTACCACTGACACGAAGTACAATATGTCATGAAAAAACAATCTTAGAATCGCCAGGATCCCTTGAAGCGTTCCAGAGTTATAACCTGTCAAAGTGACACTGGTCAGAATTGCAAAAAATGGCCTGGTCTTTAAGGTGAAAACAGGCTGGGGGCTGAAGGGGTTAAAAAAAATATCAATAAAAGTAAAAAAATAAATATAAAATGTACTAGCAATCCTAAAATAGGATCTGAAAAAACGAGGCCATCATATTAGAGTAAAAACTATGCAATCTGTGTGTTCAAAGAACTCCTCCATACTGTTCTGCATCCAGCTGTAAGACAACTTGCTGTGATAGAACCCACTTTGCTGTGACGCCTTTGGATGTCTACCAGTGCAAGACAGAAAAGATCCAATTGGATCAGAATTTGTAAAGTTAATTGTCCTTTATCAGATGAAGAATTCCATCCTCAATTTTCTCCCTTAAATAGAAAGGTTAAATTTGTGCCAACCCTCCCTACCTGACCTCAGTTTTGGCACCCCTGCTAATCTAGTTCTATAGTCAAAAAAGAGAGTATGGCACTCTGTTGTTGGGGTGGTGCCAGGATAGGGTCCAAACCCTATGTATCCAGAAAAAAAGAATCCGACACTCACAATAAACTTGCAGAAAAAGGAAAAACTTTATTCAGTGGCTCATTTGTGTGAACATAGGTATGATAATTCCAAATTAATATAGATGATGTTTCGGTCACACTTGGACCTTCATCCGATCAAATTCACACTAAACAAAAGATGAAAAGGAGATATACTATAATATATATATAATTGCAACAATACCCAGGTTTATGCAAAATACAACGTATGCACATTGGTTCAAATTTTAACTATAGGGCGGACTAGCATATCTGGAGAATAATATGCACATAAATTCAAAGGCAACATTACTTTCATAATATACCTATAGGAATATCCATATATTTCAAAATATCGCATTAACCATGTACAAAGAATTTAGAAGATATCGTAGTAAAGTAGATTCAGTTAGGTCCAGAAATATTTGGACAGTGACACAAGTTTTGTTATTTTAGCTGTTTACAAAAACATGTTCAGAAATACAATTATATATATAATATGGGCTGAAAGTGCACACTCCCAGCTGCAATATGAGAGTTTTCACATCCAAATCGGAGAAAGGGTTTAGGAATCATAGCTCTGTAATGCATAGCCTCCTCTTTTTCAAGGGACCAAAAGTAATTGGACAAGAGACTCTAAGGGCTGCAATTAACTCTGAAGGCGTCTCCCTCGTTAACCTGTAATCAATGAAGTAGTTAAAAGGTCTGGGGTTGATTACAGGTGTGTGGTTTTGCATTTGGAAGCTGTTGCTGTGACCAGACAACATGCGGTCTAAGGAACTCTCAATTGAGGTGAAGCAGAACATCCTGAGGCTGAAAAAAAAGAAAAAATCCATCAGAGAGATAGCAGACATGCTTGGAGTAGCAAAATCAACAGTCGGGTACATTCTGAGAAAAAAGGAATTGACTGGTGAGCATGGGAACTCAAAAAGGCCTGGGCGTCCACGGATGACAACAGTGGTGGATGATCGCCGCATACTTTCTTTGGTGAAGAAGAACCCGTTCACAACATCAACTGAAGTCCAGAACACTCTCAGTGACGTAGGTGTATCTGTCTCTAAGTCAACAGTAAAGAGAAGACTCCATGAAAGTAAATACAAAGGGTTCACATCTAGATGCAAACCATTCATCAATTCCAAAAATAGACAGGCCAGAGTTAAATTTGCTGAAAAACACCTCATGAAGCCAGCTCAGTTCTGCAAAAGTATTCTATGGACAGATGAGACAAAGATCAACCTGTACCAGAATGATGGGAAGAAAAAGTTTGGAGAAGAAAGGGAACGGCACATGATCCAAGGCACACCACATGCTCTGTAAAACATGATGGAGGCAACGTGATGGCATGGGCATGCATGGCTTTCAATGGCACTGGGTCACTTGTGTTTATTGATGACATAACAGCAGACAAGAGTAGCCGGATGAATTCTGAAGTGTACCGGGATATACTTTCAGCCCAGATTCAGCCAAATGCCGCAAAGTTGATCGGACGGCGCTTCATAGTACAGATGGACAATGACCCCAAGCATACAGCCAAAGCTACCCAGGAGTTCATGAGTGCAAAAAAGTGGAACATTCTGCAATGGCCAAGTCAATCACCAGATCTTAACCCAATTGAGCATGCATTTCACTTGCTCAAATCCAGACTTAAAACGGAAAGACCCACAAACAAGCAAGACCTGAAGGCTGCGGCTGTAAAGGCTTGGCAAAGCATTAAGAAGGAGGAAACCCAGCGTTTGGTGATGTCCATGGGTTCCAGACTTAAGGCAGTGATTGCCTCCAAAGGATTCGCAACAAAATATTGAAAATAAAAATATTTTGTTTGGGTTTGGTTTATTTGTCCAATTACTTTTGACCTCCTAAAATGTGGAGTGTTTGTAAAGAAATGTGTACAATTCCTACAATTTCTATCAGATATTTTTGTTCATACCTTCAAATTAAACGTTACAAACTGCACTTGAATTCTGTTGTAGAGGTTTCATTTCAAATCCAATGTGGTGGCATGCAGAGCCCAACTCGCGAAAATTGTGTCACTGTCCAAATATTTCTGGACCTAACTGTACATGATGATTATAAGGGCAAAATCAGCTGCAGATAAAAGGTCTGTAAAACACAAAAGTATAAAATCAGACATATAAGTAAAGTAGCATCTTACCAGAATACCAAGGGACAAATAGGGCACTGAGCGCTGATGTGTATTTGCGTCTGTCACGCCAGGGGAATGCGTTAGCATGTGTCAGAAGGAGAGGGTTTTTAAAGGTCCCGGGTCGTAACGTCACTTCCGGTTTTACGAAACGGGAAGTGACGTGCATGGTTGACAAAAGGATGGCAAATGGCTCCAGTGTAAGTGTCCAGCGTCATTGCCGGGTCCGCGGAACCGGAAGTGATGACATTAACTGGCAGATCAACCATGTAATGGCAGAAAGGGAACACATGATGTAATCATCACGTGATATGCTCACGTGATCGGCGGTTCACTGCAGTAAGAAGCAGACTAATGTGTAATATAGTAATGGATCTGAAAATTAAGTGGAGGTAACTTGTAGGGGTAGTTGGGTAAACGCATTATTAATACAGGGGTTATCATCTGATAAAATCAGAAACCGCTTAAGTACAAGGGCAATCCCTCAATGTATGCAAAATATTAGCAATATATATATGTATATGGAGATATATAATAAAAAAAATATATAATATATTAATAGATATCATGAAAATAATTATTTAAATTAGTAGTCTATGTTATAAATATATATAGAAAACAGTCAGTAATAATAAAAAAAACTTATTTATGAAAAAAATCATTTATAGAAAAATATATATAAAAATATATAAAATATATTTAAATACCGAAAGTTGATCGATGAATTCATCAGATTTAATTGGCCTGTATTACTGACTAAATATAAGAGAAAAAAGGAAGAAAAAATAAATTAATAGAATACCAATCAAAGATGTGTATAAAATATGTAATAAGAAGAACATTATCAATAACCGTATATGAATATATAACCATAAATATAACCCACCCAACGAATATGGGGGCATATCATGTATATAAGTAAACATGCATACAAAATATTTCCATAAATGGAAGAAAAATTACATGTAACTCCCTATATCAAATTCTCTATTGAGACCTTTGGGTTCCATAGTCTGTAATACAAAAATCCAAAAAGCTTCCCGTTTTTTCAGAAGTGTTACCCTACTTTGACCCCTTCTCATTTGTGGAATTTGTTCAAGTACCTGATATCTGAGCTGAGATACCCTGTGTCCTAATTTGTGAAAGTGAAAAGGAAGTGTAATATTGAGACGTTCGCAGCGAATAGTGGATTTATGTTGTGAGATTCTAGCACATATGGACTGAGTGGTTTCTCCAAAATAGAGCAAGCCACACGAGCATTTGATCACATAGATGACATAAGAGCTATCACACGTGAAGAATTCCTTAATGGGAAAACCTCGACCAGTCTGTGGATGGAAAACCCTATCCCCTTTGATAATATTGTTACACTGTAAACAATTGAGGCACGGGAAAGTGCCTTTACGAGGTGTACTAAAATAGCTCTGTGTAAGAGAGGGAACGGTAGAGCCTATATCAGCTCTGACTAATTTGTTTCTCAAATTAGGGGCCCTGCGAAAGCAGGGAAGGAACGTTTTTTGAAGTTCAGCTACCTGAGGATAGCCTCGACTTAAAATGTGCCAATTACGGCGAATAAGCTTATGGATTTTATATGAATAAGGGTGAAAACTATGAACAAAAGGAATACGGTTTTCCATATCTGATCTCTTACTGTCACTAATCAAGCTGTTCTTTAATATATTGTCAGGGTACCCTCTCGCCTTAAATCTGGAGTTCATCTAATCAAGTCTTAATGTCCTAGTAGCATCTTGACTGACAATTCTTTTGACTCTGAGAAATTGAGACTTAGGGGTGCTTCACACACAGCGAGATCGCTGCCGAGATCGCTGCTGAGTCACGCTTTTTGTGACGCAGCAGTGACCTCATTAGCGATCTCGCTGTGTGTGACACTGAGCAGCGATCTGGCCCCTGCTGCGAGATCGCTGCTCGTTACACACAGCCCTGGTTCGTTTTCTTCAAAGCCGCTCTCCTGCTGTGACACACAGATCGCTGTGTGTGACAGCAAGAGAGCGACAAATGAAGCGAGCAGGGAGCAGGAGCCGGCGTCTGACAGCTGAGGTAAGCTGTATCCAAGATAAACATCGGGTAACCAAGGTGGTTACCCGATATTTACCTTAGTTACCAGCCTCTGCAGCTCTCACGCTGCCTGTGCTGCCGGCTCTGGCTCTCTGCACATGTAGCTGCTGTACACATCGGGTTAATTAACCCGATGTGTACAGCAGCTAGGAGAGCAAGGAGCCAGCGCTCAGTGTGCGCGGCTCCCTGCTCTCTGCACATGTAGCTGCATTACACATCGGGTTAATTAACCCGATGTGTACTGTAGCTAGGAGAGCAAGGAGCCAGCGCTCAGTGTGCGCGGCTCCCTGCTCCCTGCTCACACTGGTAACTAATGTAAACATCGGGTAACCATACCCAATGTTTACCTTAGTTACCAGTCTCCGCAGCTTCCAGACGGCGGCTCCGTGCAAGTGCAGCGTCGCTTGCACGTCGCTGCTGGCTGGGGGCTGTTCACTGGTCGCTGGTGAGATCTGCCTGTTTGACAGCTCACCAGCGACCATGTAGCGATGCAGCAGCGATCCTGACCAGGTGAGATCGCTGGTCGGATCGCTGCTGCATCGCTAAGTGTGAAGGGACCCTTAGGGATCGATTTCTTAACGGCCTTGGGGTGGCAGCTGGAGTACTGCAATAAATTATTTTTATCAGTAACCTTGATATAAAGATCTGTTTCCAATCTGCCTCCACCCCCTTTAATAACCATAGTATCCAAAAAACTTAATCTATTGTAATCATATTGTATAGTAAACTGTAATTCTGGCCAGATATTCAAATAATTATGAAATGTTAGAAGATCATCTATATATCGTTTCCAACATAATGCATGTGATTTATAGAGTTCATGTGGATAGATGAATGTTCAAAATATGACATTTAGCAATTAGCATAGGGGGGGCTACATTGAACCCCATGGCTGTACCCTGTATCTGTAAATAAAAACTATCCTGAAAAAGAAAAAAATTTTCCCGGAACACAATATTCAACAAATCTATACAAAATTTCTTTCTCAGAGTCAAAATTATGGTCAGATAATTTGCATACAGAATCAATGCCCTTCTCATGAGTAATTGAGGTATTTAAACTGCCTATATCCCCACTTAACCAAATCCGATGTTATATGATCAAACTTGTGAATAGTATCCAAAAATTCTCCCGTATCCAATAAAAAGGACTCAGTCTTCTTTATCAAAGGGGTCAAAATCTTCTCTAATAGAATAGCCAGTGGTGACAGGATTGAATCTGTATCCGCCACAATCGGTCTGCCCGGGGGATTTTCCAAACTTTTATGTATTTTAGGCAATACATAAAAGATGGGCACCATTGGATCTTTTTTCTGTAAAAATTCAAAAACTTTATTATCAATGAGGCCTGATTTAAGATAGGGTTCTATAGTATTTTTAATTTTGGATCTAATGGTAGGAATATTATGAAAGTAATGTTTCCTTTGAATTTATGTGCATATTATTCTCCAGATATGCTAGTCCGCCCTATAGTTAAAATTTGAACCATTGTGCATACGTTGTATTTTGCATAAACCTGGGTATTGTTTCAATTATATATATTATAGTATATTTCCTTTTCATCTGTTGTTTAGTGTGAATTTGATCGGATGAAGGTCCAAGTGTGACCGAAATGTCATCTATATTAATTTGGAATTATCATACCTATGTTCATACAAATGAGCCACTGAATAAAGTTTTTCCTTTTTCTGCAAGTTTATTGTGAGTGCCGGATTATTTTTTCTGAATCTAGTTCTATAGTTACATAGGTTGAAAAAAGACCTAGGTCCATCTAGTTCAACCTTCCTCCACCAGTTCTACATTTCATCACTAAATCATTCATAACCATCAATGTTGTGTGTACTGCGGAAATCATCCAGCCCTTTTTTAAAGTTGTCTGCCATTATACCTCTTGTGGTAGGGCATTCCACAGTCTGGCTACTCTAACTGTAAAGAACCCTTTCTTATTTAGCTGCCGGAATCGCCTTTCATCCACTCGCAGTGAGTGTCCCGGTTCTTAGTATTGTCTTTGGAAGGAATAAGTCATTCGCCAGTCCTTTTGTATTGACCAAACATGTATTTATACATATAAATGAGATCTCTCTGATGTCTTTTTTTTTTCTTTTTCTTTCTAACTAAACAAAGACAACTTTTTCAACCTCTCATCATATGGGAGACCTTCCATTCCTTGCAATAATCTAGTTGCCCACCTTTAAACTGACTCTAACGTCCTAACATCCTTTTTTAAAATGCGTTAGCCCAAAACTAGATCCCATATTCCAGATATGGCCTTACAAGTGATTTATAGAGGGGTAACAATACGTTGGGATCACGGGATCTAATCGCTCTTTTTATACATTCTAAAATCTTGTTTGCTTTTGCAGCTGCTGCTTGACATTGAGTGCTAAAATGTCATGACACATGGAAACTATTCCAGAAAAATCTCTCCTCTTCAAAGTCCTGTTGTGTGTCTGAGAAATAGTTTGACCTCCTATATGATACTGGCATACTTTAGAGAAATTGTATTACAAGTTATACGGGTTGTTATACCTAGAAATGGAAAAAAAATGGGGCTAAATCAACATTATAGTTCAAGTTTTTCATTTTTTTTACTTTTTTACCTCTACATAACAATGTTATAAAATTCTGTGAGGCACCTAAAAAGTCAAGAATTGTAAAAAAAAAAAAAAAATCAGCCTAGCGACATACCGGTATTTAAGAAAAGTAAGAAGGTGGATCCAGGCAACAATGATCTGGCAAGTTCAATCAGTGGTTTGCAAGATGTTTGAGGACATTATAAGAGATGATCTGAAAAGTGTACTACATAACAATATTTTTTCATAACAACTTTTCTTTTATGAATCCATGCTGGCTATCAGTAGTTACTGATATCCAGCATGGATTCATAAAAGAAAAGTCAATCAAATGTCTAACCATCATGTTGGGTTTCTATGAGGGGGTAAGTGCAAATCTGGATGCTGTTAATATGGCTGATGTGATTTATCTGGACTTTGCAAAAGCATTTGATACTGTACCACATAACAGTCTTATAATGACGCCTAATAAGCAGGGAGTAGTGGGCAGATGGGTATACTGTATAACTGGATAGGGGACTGGAAACAGTTGTAAATGGTACATTCTCTAAAGGGGATAAAGTCAGTAGTGGAGACCACAAAGATCTGTGTTGGGACCAATTCTTTTTAACGAATATATTAATTATCTCGTAGATGGGATTGAGAGTAAAGACTATAATAAGACGAAAAGATCTGGAGAAGATGTCTGCCTAGGCAAACGCATGGCAGATGAAGTTTAATGTTGATAAATGTATAGTAATGCACCTAGGTCGGAGTAATCCTATTGCTGTTTACACGTTAAATGGAAGTAAATTTGGGATTAAAGAACAATAGCAGGACATGGATATTCTGGTAACAAGCAGCAGAACTCAATGTCAGGCACCAGCTGCAAAACCAAACAAGATTTTAGTTTGTATGAAAAGAGAGAAAATCCTGTTCTCCAAATGTATTATTACCGCTCTATAAATCAGTTATACCGCCACATCTTCAATATGGGATCCGATCCAGTTTTGCTCCACATTTTAAAAAGGATATTGGGAAGTTTCAGTTCAGAAGTGGGCACCTAAACTATTACATATGTTTGAAGGCCTCTCCTATATTAAAGTAAGATATTAAAAAAAAGTTGAGCTTCTTTAGCTTAGAAAATAGGTGCTTTCAGAGAAGATCTAATTTATATGTATAAATACATGTGTGGTCAATGCAAAGACCTGGTACATGACATATTCCTTCCAAAGATCTTATAAAGGATCAGTAGACATTCATTACGTGTGCAGGGAATGTTCTGCTACCAGATATATAAGAAAGAGTTATTTACAGTTCAAACAGTCAGTCTGTTGAATTTCAGCAAATTTTTCATATTAAACTGGACACACAATATAATAGTGGCTGGATATTAGACACTAATATATACATACACATATGTATATTTACACTCTTTCCCCCCCCACCCCCCTATTAAAAAAAAAAAAAAAGTCAATCTCTCAATAACTTGTCATGTGGCCTTCAGCCTCAATTACAGCTGACAATGACGTCTCATGCTGCACAAGTGGAGTTTTTGTCTGCTGAGGCAAGGCATCCCACTCTTCTTGAAGGGTTGTTCTCAGGTCATTGAGGTTCTGCAGTACAGATTTACAAATCTCTACACAATGTCTCAGCTG
This sequence comes from Anomaloglossus baeobatrachus, assembly GCF_048569485.1. Lineage (NCBI taxonomy): Eukaryota > Metazoa > Chordata > Amphibia > Anura > Aromobatidae > Anomaloglossus > Anomaloglossus baeobatrachus. The sequence goes on from NC_134355.1 coordinate 174,429,976, forward strand.
ATGCCATAGGTTTTCTATGGGATTCAGGTCTGCAGAAAGTGTCGATCATTCCATTTGAGGTACTCCAGCAGCCATTCCCTAATGATTCAACTTCGGTGAGCTGGAACATTGTCGTCCATGAAGATGAAATTAGGCCTGTGTTATTCATACAGAAGTGCAATGCCTGGATTAATGCGGTTATTCAATTAGTAGGGGTTTGTGACTGTAACATTCACAAAAGTGTAGGACAGTTCTGTATTGACTAGACACACCTGCCCACACTGTAACACCCCCAAAGGCTTATCTGGTGACAACAGTAGCTGACGCATAATGCTCTTCTTGACGTCTCCAATATCGTTGGCAGATGTAATTTCTGCTCAGCGTGAATCAATTTTCATCAGTGAACAGCACTGAGGCCCACTGGTCCCTCATCCAGCGTAGATGCCCCCTGTCCCATGCAAGACGATGATGCCTGTGCATGATGGTTTGGACAGGTATCTTTGCAGTTCGTCTAGCTTGCAGCCCACGTTGATGTAAACGGTTTCAAATGGTCTGATGTGACACTTAGGTGCCTCTAACCTCCCTTAAATGTGCCTGGAGTTGTGTGGCATTAATCATTCATTTCTGAAGGGCATTGTTCACAAGGAAGCGGTCATCAGTGTAAGATGATCAAAGGACGTCCACTTCTATGCCTTTATGTCAGTCTTCCAATCTCTGTGTCTATGTTGCAACCTGCTGGTGACCCTCTGTAACACTAAGCTCAGTGGCCACTTTTGTCTGAGAACAGAAGCCTTGCAATGGCGAGGTACTATTGATCAATTGTTAGGTGTCGTCTTGTTCTCATGATGTCAAAATGTGAACAGTATGATGAGGAGGACTGCTTAAATATCTATTCTAACTGAACCCCAAAATATATTGGCCGATTCGTGAATCAAACAACTGTTGTGAATTTCGCCATTAATCTCCTTGTTGGAGAACAGCAAATTGTGTAAAAAGTACTGAAACACTGAACAGATGGACATGCGCATTCAAAAGATTAGAGAAGGTCACATTAAGTTCACCTGAAAAGGTTAGAGTGCATCTTAGGATCATCCTGAAATTTCACCCGAAAGCCAAATATAGTGTACACAGTATACAGTAGATGACACCTAACAATTGATTGACAGTACCTCGCCATTGCAAGGCTTCAAGTGCTATTGACATTAATGGCTGTGTGCTGAACTATTAGAGGGTACACCAAATTTCCACTGTTATACAAGCTGTGCACTAACTACTTTACATTGCATCAAAGTGTCATATGTTCAGTGTTGTCTCATGAAAAGATCTAATAAAATATTTACAAACCTTTGAGGGGTGTCACTTTTGTGATATACTGTATATGGACAGGTACTGGTTATAGAAAGTATAGTTCCCAAATAAAGTCCTCTGTGTTTAGGAATTCTCAATTTCTGGACAGTGGGCAACACAACCCTGGCGCAGAACATGAGTGCCAAATGCCCCGGATGGCAGTAAATTAAAGGCCACTGAATGTACAACCAGTGGCAGAAGGTAAAAGAACACACTGTCAGGGCTAAGTTCCACTTGAATTTTGTATGGACAAGTGCAATCTGACAAAATATTGGATTGCACTCGCACCAATGTAAAACTATGGGGCAGTGGCCATCTGCGATTGATTTCTCATACCGTGTCGGCCTGAGAAATGAATTGCAGCATGCTGGGTTTGGCAGCAAGTCTCGGCTCACGCACCTCCATACAAATCAGTAGGAACTGGTAAAACATTGCACTGCACTCGCATGTCATCCGACCGCAGTGCGATGTACGCAGAGACAGGCATTGGAGGAGAGGGAGAAAGTGCGATTGCAAGATCGGATCACAGTCGCATGACCCTCATCTGACACCCACAACAGAGGGTCATTAGTATATCGCTTTCAATGCTCTCGCATCGGAAGCTATGCGTAAGTGTAACCGAGGCCACAGTCTGAAAATATCGTCCTCTACATTGAATCCATCTACGTCCCCCATTCTATATTCACACAGTTCTCCCAATTCATTAATTATAACAATTGTGCATCTTACGAGATAAAATAAAGATTTACCATAGGTTTTTACATTTTTTTTTAAATGTATATTTACCTGAGCGGTTCTCTGGGCACACTTGGGGTTTCACCAAGAATTGTCGACAGTTTCACTATATTGTTGTGATGTTTTATTTATCGAGCTGTTCCATGGTATCATATAGGTGCCATATTCATAAGAAATTCATAACTATGGATGAAACACTATGCAGTTTATCTACCAACACAAGGGCGCTGATTGTTAGTCCCCAACTTTTTTTTGTTGATAAAGCTGTTAATTTAATTCACCAGGCACTATTTTCTCAGAAATGAGAAGAGAAAATGGATTCTAGTTTGGTAGTTTGGGAAGAATCAAGTTAAATCCAGAGGTGACCTGAGATTGTCTCCCATGAGAATGGATATATACAGTGCCTACAAGTAGTATTCAACCCCCTGTAGATTTAGCAGGTTTGATAAGATGCAAATAAGTTAGAGCCTGCAAACTTCAAGCAAGAGCAGGATTTATTAACAGATGCATAAATCTTACAAACCAACAAGTTATGTTGCTCAGTTACATTTTAATAAATTTTCAACATAAAAGTGTGGGTCAATTATTATTCAACCCCTAGGTTTAATATTTTGTGGACTAACCCTTGTTTGCAATTACAGCTAATAATCGTCTTTTATCAGACCTGATCAGGCCGGCACAGGTCTCTGGAGTTATCTTGGCCCACTCCTCCATGCAGATCTTCTCCAAGTTATCTAGGTTCTTTGGGTTAAGGTCAGGAGACTGACTAGGCCACTGCAACACCTTGATTTTTTCCCTCTTGAACCAGGCCTTGTTTTTTTTGGCTGTGTGCTTTGGGTCGTTGTCTTGTTGGAAGATGAAATGACGACCCATCTTAAGATCCTTGATGGAGGAGCGGAGGTTCTTGGCCACAATCTCCAGGTAGGCCGTGCTATCCATCTTCCCATGGATGCGGACCAGATGGCCAGGCCCCTTGGCTGAGAAACAGCCCCACAGCATGATGCTGCCACCACCATGCTTGACTGTAGGGATGGTATTCTTGGGGTCGTATGCAGTGCCATCCAGTCTCCAAACGTCACATGTGTGGTTGGCACCAAAGATCTCGATCTTGGTCTCATGAGACCAGAGAACCTTGAACCAGTCTGTCTCAGAGTCCTCCAAGTGATCATGAGCAAACTGTAGACGAGCCTTGACATGACGCTTTGAAAGTAAAGGTACCTTACGGGCTCGTCTGGAATGGAGACCATTGTGGTGGAGTACGTTACTTATGGTATTGACTGAAACCAATGTCCCCACTGCCATGAGATCTTCCCGGAGCTCCTTCCTTGTTGTCCTTGGGTTAGCCTTGACTCTTCGGACAAGCCTGGCCTCGGCACGGGTGGAAACTTTCAAAGGCTGTCCAGGCCGTGGAAGGCTAACAGTAGTTCCAAAAGCCTTCCACTTCCGGATGATGCTCCCAACAGTGGAGACAGGTAGGGCCAACTCCTTGGAAAGGGTTTTGTACCCCTTGCCAGCCTTGTGACCCTCCACGATCTTGTCTCTGATGGCCTTGGAATGCTCCTTTGTCTTTCCCATGTTGACCAAGTATGAGTGCTGTTCACAAGTTTGGGGAGGGTCTTAATTAGTCAGAAAAGGCTGGAAAAAGAGATAATTAATCCAAACATGTGAAGCTCATTGTTCTTTGTGCCTGAAATACTTCTTAATACTTTAGGGGAACCAAACAGAATTCTTGTGGTTTGAGGGGTTGAATAATAAATGACCCTCTGAATAAACGTTTCACAATTTAAAAAAAAAATTAAAAAAGAAATAACATTCTTTTTTGCTGCAGTGCATTTTACACGTCAAGGCTGATCTACAGTCCAAATGTCACAATGCCAAGTTAATTCCGAATGTGTAAACCCGCTAAATCTGCAGGGGGTTGAATACTACTTGTAGGCACTGTATATATCTATATATATATATATACAGTAATGGCCAAAAGTTTGGACACACCTTCTCATTCAAAGAGTTTTCTTTATTTTCATGACTCTGAAAATTGTAGATTCACATTGAAGGCATCAAAACTATGAATTAACAAATGTGGAATGGAATACTTAACAAAAACGTGTGAAACAACTGAAAATATGTCTTATATTCTAGGTTCTTCAAAGTAGCCACCTTTTGCTTTGATTACTGCTTTGCACACTCTTGGCATTCTCTTGATGAGCTTCAAGAGGTAGTTACCGGAAATGGTCTTCCAACAGTCTTGAAGGAGTTCCCAGAGATGCTTACCACTTGTTGGCCCTTTTGCCTTCACTCAGCGGACCAGCTCACCCCAAACCATCTCGATTGGGTTCAGGTCTGGTGACTGTGGAGGCCAAGTCATCTGGCGTAGCACCCCATCACTCTCCTTCTTAGTCAAATAGCCCTTACACAGCCTGGAGGTGTGTTTGGGGTCATTGTCCTGTTGAAAAATAAATGATGGTCCAACTAAACGCAAACTGGATGGAATAGCATGCCGCTGCAAGATGCTGTGGTAGCCATGCTGGTTCTGTATGCCTTCAAGTTTGAATAAATCCCCAACAGTGTCACCAGCAAAGCACCCCCACACCAGCACACCTCCTCCTCCATGCTTCACGGTGTAAACCAGGCATGTAGAGTCCATCAATTCACCTTTTCTGCGTTGCACAAAGACACGGTGGTTGGATCCAAAGATCTCAAATTTGGACTCATCAGATCAAAGCACAGATTTCCACTGGTCTAATGTTCATTCTTGTGTTCTTTAGCCCAAACAAGTCTCTTCTGCTTGTTGCCTGTCCTTAGCAGTGGTTTCCTAGCAACTATTTTACCATGAAGGCCTGCTTCACAAAGTCTCCTCTTAACAGTTGTTCTAGAGATGTGTCCACTGCTAGAACTCTGTGTGGCATTGACTTGGTCTCTAATCTGAGCTGCTGTTAACCTGCGATTTCTGAGGCTGGTGACTCTGTTAAACTTATCCTCCGCAGCAGAGGTGACTCTTTGGTCTTCCTTTCCTGGGGCGGTTCTCATGTGAGCCAGTTTCTTTGTAGCGTTTAATGGTTTTTGCCACTGCACTTGGGGACATTTTAAAGTTTTCCCAATTTTTCGGACTGAGTGACCTTCATTTCTTAAAGTAATGATGGCCACTCGTTTTTCTTTTCTTAGCTGCTTTTTTCTTGCCATAATACAAATTCTAACAGTCTACTCAGTAGGACTATCAGCTGTGTATCCACCAGACTTCTGCACAACACAACTGATGGTCCCAATCCCATTTATAAGGCAAGAAATCCCACTTAATAAACCTGACAGGGCACACTTGTGAAGTGAAAACCATTTCCGGTGACTACCTCTTGAAGCTCATCAAGAGAATGCCAAGAGTGTGCAGAGCAGTAATCAAAGCAAAGGTGGCTACTTTGAATAACCTAGAATATAAGACATATTTTCAGTTGTTTCACACTTTTTTGTTAAGTATTTCATTCCACATGTGTTAATTCATAGTTTTGATGCCTTCAATGTGAATCTACAATTTTCAGAGTCATGAAAATAAAGAAAACTCTTTGAATGAGAAGGTGTGTCCAAACTTTTGGTCTGTACTGTATATAATGTATATAATGTGTTAATATGAAAATACAGAATATATTGTTTGGGAACCGCTCTTTACCATTTCTGCCAGCAGGGGGAGCCAAAATACTGGGTGAATGCTTTTCTCTAGCCAGAATTATTATTATTATTTTATATATATATATATATATATATATATATATATATATATATATATAGATAGATATAGATATATATATAAACATAGAATATGTTTAAAAATGTGAATAGCCATGCAATTAATTCCTGTGTTGTAATTTTTCTTATAGTCATCATTCTCCCAGCTATGGTTTATTATTCGCACCATACAACAGAATTTTTGGGTAATTTTTATGTTGTTTTTTTTTTTTGTGTGGCACAATCACGATGTAGAGAGACTATAAGATGCAGGATTAATTTACTAAACCCTGTTTCCTTCCCGGCTTTCTTGTAAAGCAGAGAGTGAATGGCTCAGGTTATGGCTATGACAATTATTAGGCATGATGTTCTGTTTAGGATACAATGACCCTATCCATTCATCCACAGCAGCAAAAATGAATACTTTATTCCCCATGAGATAATAATTCTGGAATATATATATACATTGTGTCATAGTCTTCCTGAAAATGTATAAATAAACTGTTATGTTATAGTCCTCTTGTGAATAAGGTGATAAGGTGTGTCTGCAGAATCTGGTACTGTCAGTTCTATTTGGATAGAATCACAGATAGACAATGAAATACCCCATTGATCAGGAAGGAATAAAGAACAGAAGGTCAGCTAAAGGTAGAGTTCTATGAGATGCTCCTGGCTTTTTATTTTGTAAGGGAATACAAATATGCAGTAAAGCGGACAAGGAGAGCTAGCGGTGAAGCTGGACTACATAGCAAATGCAACGATTGCTACCTTTGGTATACACATGCATTCTTTACAAGGCATGTGCACCACTGAGGTATCCCATACAGATTAGGCCAAGCTCTTTTGGTTCCATCCTATTGGGTGATGAAATCTTGTGAAGGACTCTCCACTAATGACCACCCAGTATTGCTATTACGAAAAAAAATCTTCTATAAAAAACGCACTGTGTGAACTTACCCTAAGAGGGTTTTTATAGAAGTTCATTCAAATCTATTATGAAGAGGAAGGACTGGCTCTCCTTAAAGGCAATCGGTCATCAGGTTTTTTCAGCATCTTCAAGCAGTATGATGTAGGGGCAGAGACTCTGATTCCAGAGATATTTCACTTATTGGGATGTAATTTTGATAAATTTCCTGTTTTATCTGCTGCAGATCTACCATTGTTTCAATGCTGAGCTCTGTATAACCTGCCCACACCACTGATTGTCAGATTTCTGTGTACACTTTGCATAGACAGCTGCCAATCAGTGATGGGGGTGGGGTTATATAGAGCTCATAAATATGGAGGACTACATGGCAGCAGGTTTACTAGACCTCTAGTGACAACATCCTGCTGATAAAATAGGGATTTTATCAAAACTACATCATGCAGCCCAGTAAAGGGTGCTTTACACGCTGCGACATCGCTAACGATATATCGTCGGGGTCACAGTGTTTGTGACGCACATCTGGCGTCGTTAGCGACATCGCAGCGTGTGACACCTAGGAGCGACCTTAAACGGTCGCAAAAGAGTTCAAAATCGTTGGCTGTGACACGTCGTTCATTTACCAAAAATCTTCTGATCAGTAGCGAGGTTGTTCGTCGCTCCTGCAGCACCACACATCGCTATGTGTGACACCGCAGGAACGACGAACATCTCCTTACCTAAGTCCACCGGCAATAAGGAAGGAAGGAGGGGGGCGGCATGTTCCGGCCGCTCATCTCCTCCCCTCCTCCGCCTTTGGGCGGCCGCTTAGTGACGCCGCTGTGACGCCGAACGCTCTCCCCCTTGAGGGAGGGATTGTTCGGTGTCTCCAGAGACGTCGGACAGCAGGTATGTACGTGTGACACTGCCGTAGCAATAATGTTCGCTACGGCAGCGATCACCACATATCGCACCAACGACGGGGGCGGGTGCTAACGCTCGTGGCATCGCTAGCAATCGCTAGTGATGTCGCAGCGTGTAAAGCACCCTTTAGTGTCACATCCCTGGAATCAGGGTCTCTGTCTCTAAATTATGCTGCTTTCAAATAAGGTGTCAAAAATCAAGTAACATATTCTCTTTAAGGATACAAGCTAAGTAAGAAGTCTTATTGGAAATACTCCATGGGAGAATTGTGAAGTTCATATCCTTTCCAGGAGGACAGACAGCTATTTCGCTAGTGCCACCTAGCTACCCTATACGACAGGGGTCTCAAACTCAGCTGTGTGTATGGGCAGCATATAGAAAAAAGAATTGAGAGGGGCTGCATTCTTTGCAGGACAAAGTGACATTTTTAATGAATCCATGTTTTTTTCTATACATTTTTGGATCACTTATTTGAACACTTTTTGCTTGTTTATTAGAACAAACCTGCACTTTTTTGTTTAGTTAAGTTTATATATAAAAAAGCATTTTTAAGCCTGCTTTACACGCTACAAGATATCTTACGATGTGTCGGCGGGGTCACGTCGTAAGTGACGCACATCCGGCATCGTAAGGTATGTTGTAGCGTGTGACAGGTACGTGCAATTGCGATTGAATGAAAAAACGTTCATCCCATGCACGTCGTTCATTCCTGACGAATTGAACGTCAGATTGTTCATCGTACCCGGGGTAGCGCACATCGCAGTGTGTGACACCCCGGGAACGATGAACAGATCTCACCTGCCTCCTGCGGCTCCCTGCCCACAATGCGGATGGAAGGAGGTGGGCGGGATGTTTACGTCCCGCTCATCTCCGCCCCTCCACATCTATTGGCTGGCTGCCGCGTGACGTCGATGTGACGCCAAACGTCCCTCCCACTCCAGGAAGTGGACGTTCGCCGCACACATCGAGGTCGTATGGAAGGTAAGTATGTGTGACGGGGGTTAATCGTTTGTGCTGCACGTTCAACAAATTGAACGTGCTGCACATACGATGGTGGCGTTGCAAATCGCATACGATATCGTATGCGAAATTGCAACGTGTAAAGCAGGCTTTAATGGCGCAAAAAAAATGTCAAGCTTTATTTTGAATTTTATCACTTTCTTGTTTCTTGTGCCCTTCCTTGTGGTATTGTGCCCATCCTTGTGGTATTGTGCCCAGCAGTATTGTGCTCATCCTTGTAATATTGTGCCCAGTAGTATTGTGCTCATCCTTGTGGTATTGTGCCCATCCTTTTAATATTGTGCCCAGTAGTATTGTGCCCATCCTTGTAGTATTGTGCCCAGTAGTATTGTTCCCATCCTTGTAGTATTGTGCCCTGTAGTATTGTGCCCATCCTTGTGGTATTGTGCCCTGTAGTATTGTGCCCATCCTTGTGGTATTGTGCCCAGTAGTATTGTGCTCATCCTTGTGGTATTGTGCCCATCCTTGTGGTATTGTGCCCAGCAGTATTGTGCTCATCCTTGTAATATAATGCCCAGTAGTATTGTGCTCATCCTTGTGGTATTGTGCCCATCCTTTTAATATTGTGCCCAGTAGTATTGTGCCCATCCTTGTAGTATTGTGCCCAGTAGTATTGTTCCCATCCTTGTAGTATTGTGCTCTGTAGTATTGTGCCCATCCTTGTGGTATTGTGCCCAGTAGTATTGTGCGCATCCTTATAATATTGTGCCCAGTAGTATTGTGCCCATCCTTGTAGTATTGTGCCCAGTAATATTGTGCCCATCCTTGTAGTATTGTGCCTATCCTTGTGGTATTGTGCCCTGTAGTATTTTGCCCATTCTTGTGCCCTGTAGTGTTGTGCCCAGTAGTATTATGCTCATCCTTTAATATTGTGCCCAGTAGTAGTCTGCCCATTCTTGTGGTATTGTGCCCATCCTTGTGGTATTGTGCCCAGTAGTATTATGCCCATACTTTTAATATTGTGCCCTGTGGTATTGTACCCATCCTTGTAGCATTGTGCCCAGTAGCATTGTGCCCATTCTTGTGGTATTGTGCCCATACTTATGGTATGTGCCCAGTAGTATTGTGGCCATCCTTGTAGTATTGTGCCTTGCAGTATTGTGTCCATCCTTGTAGTATTGTGCTCATCCTTGTAGTATTGTGCTCATCCTTGTAGTATTGTGCTCATCCTTGTAGTATTGTGCTAATCCTTGTAGTATTGTGCTCATCCTTTAGTAATGCGCAAAAAAAAAATAATTCTCCTTACCTTTTCTCCGTTCCCTGTGTGCCCACGATCAGTGTTTGGAGCATTTTGGATGCAGCATGTTTCAGCTGCGTCCAAAACCCTGCTATGTACAGTACAAGCAGAGTGGATGGGATTTCTAAAAATCCCATGCCCACTGTACTTGTGCGGCCAGCACTTAAAACTGACCTGCGGTGCCGCATTCAGAGGCCGCAGCATGTGAATTTATGCTGTGGAGTCGCATGCACTCCCTAGGGAGAACACAGCGAGGAGACCACAGCACCCTGAACCCTGATCACGGGCAGCTGCAGTCTCCTAAGGAGGAGACTTGTGGCCCTGCAGGTCAGGACCCGCCGCGTCCAGCATGCAGCGGGTCCTGATTGTGAGCACGTACCTGCTTGTTGCGGCCCGTGACGATCATAGCTCTATGCCCAGAGACGTCGCCGGCAGGACTTTACTACAATTGAATCATTTGCGGTGCCGCGCAGAGGAGCTGTCTGCATCATACCAATGGCTACCGCCGGCCAATCAGATGCAAGGAGGTGACGTCATACAGCGATGTCACTTCCTTACATCTGATTGGCGGGCAGCAGCCATTGATATAGTGCAGACAGCTCCTCTGCGCGGCACCGCAAATGATTAATTTGTAGTAAAGTCCTGCCAGCGCCAACCCCCAGGGCATAGAGCTGCGAATGTCACGGGGTCTGCAGGCCACAACAAGCAGCCTCAGGGGCTGCATGCGGCCAGCGGGCCACATGTTTGAGACCTCTACTATACGTCAATGTCCAAACTTTGAAACATGACTAGGAACATTGGCCAATCCAGACACACATCTACCGACAGCTTTTTTAAGGTACATGCCCCCCACTGTCTATGGGCTATTTTTACTGTTCAATTTGCAGGGTCATTGTCTTTGTCTAAATAGCTTCTTCTGCAGAACATTAAAGGCAGCTGCATAGCAAAGACAGAGAAAGCGTCACATGTCACATGCACATAAATCACATGCTGACACCAGCCAGTGATAAATCCTATATCGTATCACTGACTGGCATTGGCAGAATGGCGTCTGATATTGGTGAAAGTTTGTCTCCATGTTGTCGGTGGAGTGCATGCAACCTGTGCAACTGAAGGCGGAAGATGTTTAAACAAGTGGGCAGATAGTGAGCATGTGTTGAATGTGATCTCGCATTTCACCTTTGTCTTGTATTTCGTCTGTAATTACTGTTATCCTGTTTTCTTTATCTACTTCAGTTCTTGACCCATCCTCATACTCCCCTGAAAAAGCTGGACGAAACATATATAGAGGTGTTTAGTTTACTGGCCTTATTTTTGATGGTTACGTTGTTACTTCATTTTTTCTTTGTCACTTCATTATGGCTATGCCCTGTCTTTTGGCTATTTTCCTCATATCTGCTAATCATGTGCTACTTGGAACCTGTTGGGTTAGCCTCCTTATCTACAGTGCTGTTCTAGTGTTACAGCTGTTCTTACAGGGGCAGCATCATTTTTTATCCCCCTGTATTATATGTTTTTTTGGTGTTTTTTTTTTACACTTTTTTCCACTTTTGACATGAGGGTGGGAAAGTGTGTATGGTCAACCAGGCAAATAGCTTATCTCCTGACATTAATTTGTCACACATTACAGGTTTGGTGTAAAAATTGGAGATATAGCTCTGAAAGTGGTTGTCCACTACTAAGACAACACCTTCTGATTTGACATGTTTCCTCCAGGTAAAATAATTAAGTTTATACTCACCCCCTGTATCGGCACCCTTCCAGGAGTACAATAATAATAATAATAATAATAATAATAATAATATTTATCCATTTGTATAGCGCTGTTAATTCCACAGCGCTTTACATATAGTGGCAACTGTCCCCATTGGGGCTCACAATCTAAATTTCCTATCAGTATGTCTTTGTAGTGTGGGAGGAAAACCGGAGTACCTGGAGGAAACCCACACAAACACGGGGAGAACATACAAACTCCTTGCATATGTTGTCCTTGGTGGGATTTGAACCCAGGACCCCAGCGCTGCAAGACTGCAGTGCTAACCACTGAGCCACCGTGCATCCAGGATCGCTCTGCTGTGTTTCACATGGGGATGTGATGTTATGAGAGCACTTTGTCCAATGTGTGCCGACTTTCTTCTCCCCGCCTTTGGACCAAATGAGTTAATCAACAGGAAGTGACCTCTGGGACTGCTCTCACTTCCTGTTGATTGTTTGGTCTAAAGGCGGGGAGAAGGAAGCTTGCACTGATTGGATGTGGGGCTTGCATGACATCACAACCCCATGTGAGCCTTAGTGTGACGCCCTGGCAAAACCAGGTAGTCACAGAAGTAGTCCACTCTCCTTGATTCCACCAAAAACCCACACCCAGGTACAACACACAGCCATTAAAGCATAACCACCCTCTCATGACAATAGGGACACACCAGTGGGCGGGATCAGGTGGATGAGAATGCCCGCCTAGTGGTCCTGAGGTGTCAGGGGCGGGATAGACAGTAGTTGAGTTGGAGAGTTGAGTTGAGCAGAAGTCGAGGAGAGAGGAGTTGAGAGAAGTGTGCTGACAGCTGACAGCGGAGTCTCGGGTAGGGGCCCCTGGACTACCGGACTAGGTGGCAGACAGCAAACAGGGCCACAGGCGACGGAGATCCAGTCACGGGAGACCTTAAGTGGACCGGGGCAGGGTTGTAGCCCGCCAGTGCCGACGGTGGGAATCCGGTCCGAAGGCCATGCACAGACGGGGTGCCTGGACCCTAGGATGAAGAAGGTTGCATGCCACTTGTTAATTAACCAGCAAAGGACGAGGTTTCAGGCCTTGTTCTCCAGAAGCCCAGAAAACAAAACGGAAGCCCAACGCGGGGGATAGGGTGTCCGTCAGAACCCACAGAAATCCCAAGGGTTATATTTCGTGGGCCACAGCTCCCAAACATACACAGTACCGGGAGTGGACTTCCCCCTTCCATGCGGAGTTGTCCCACAGAAGACACAGACACTGAGTGCATGAGGAAGGGACCCCTGTTTTCTACACCCGGGCGTGGGAGTGGGACCCGAATACACCTGCCAAAGGCAACCGGTAACTGGCAACTTGGTTTACCACTGGACTTGTGCGCGAATCTTTGAACAGTGAGTACATCATTGACCCCCGGTCCAACCCGGCACGCCACCGAACGTCTACCGGTGGAGGGGATCCCATCTTGCCGCCCCGCTCCATCAGCCTTGGGCGTCCCATCACCAGGCAGCGGCGGTGTCACCATCCCTGACCACAACCCACGGGTGGTGTCACCGACACATCAATCCTCTGTAAATATCCCCTTCCGACGGTTGTGAGGATGAACGGCTGTGCGAGCCCGGTTCCGGCACCACTCGATCCACAGCAGCGAACCCGGATCCGAGCGGCCCCAGAAGCGGCAGCGGCCCCCGCCTGCAACATTAGCACCGCAATCCCAGACACCACTGGGTAGGTGCTGCTACCGGAGGTGAGTATAGACTTTATTATTTTACCTGGGAAAACATGTGGCATCAGAAGGGGATATCCTAGTAGTTTGAAATCCCCTTTAAGTTTTCTCTCTAAGTTTATGAACCACCTCGTGCGACACTGAATATTTAAAAGTAACACAAGTGACTAGAATAATTCTGCTCAAAATAATTTCCCATTGAAACCATCGTCTGTGCTCTTTACATTCACATGAAATACTGTAGAAAGTGCTCAGTGGAGAGACATCTTAAGATTTCACATTCTATCTCTTCACATGCAAGAATTCCAAGTTTTGTTGGGCTGAATGAGACGTAGTAGCTCGCTCTGGCATTGTCGGATCCTGGGTACTTTTTCCATAAGGCGTCCTTTCTCCACCTTTTAATTTTGCTGAGAAAAATGTGGGAGGGAAAGAGAAAGACTTAGTAAGGTACAAGCAGCAATTGAGGTGTCAACAGTTGGAGGAGGCTGCTTTCGGTGGCAGTCTGAGGCTCGCACACTCACACGCTTGCACACTCGGAGTGCCTGGCTACTCTTTCAGCTTCATTAACATGAAGTTTTGATCTTGCAGCACCAGTGGTCATGCTGCCTCATTCAAATACACGGGTGTGCATTGAAGACATCTGCTAGAGGAGAGTTCACAAAGGAGAACAGCCAGGGAAGAAGCTCTGTGGTTTTCATTAGCATCCAGTCTGCTTACATTTTGCAGTAAGGACTTGTCAGTATGACCTCTGGATTACCGTACAGTCTACTTTTCCTCCTTTGTTTTACAGGCTTTCAGGACTCACATGCAGCTCAGGTAAGATACTCTGAAATGTAGAGCATAAATAAAAAATATACGAATAATAAAAGTGCAATATATAAAAGTTTTTAGAGGCGCTGAGAACTGGAGATAAAATGAGATAAAGTAGTGGGAGATATTTTTCTGCATCATGTTAGATTTTCCAGGACACATTTAACCTTTTTCTTATCCTGAAATGGCTAATAACAGAGAAACAGATTGACATGGCGAAAAGGTATAATATAGGTTTGGTCTGGCTTTAAAATTGGAATTGTTAAAGTTATTGTTTATAAACCTACTGCTCCGTTTTTGTGGTACCTGACTTATTTTTGCTCGTGCATCGCATCATAGCGGTTGTTGCAAAGATAAGTAAAGTAGTAAAGTTTTGATAACTATTTAAAAGTCTAATAAAAATATTATGGTTAAAAAAAAAAAGTAGTAAAGTTGAAGATTGGTTTTCATGCTATACTTTAAATGTGTATGTTCTGATGGTGAAGTTCTCGCCTTTCTGCAAACTAAAGGGGGCTTTACACGCTACGACATCGCTAATGCGAACTCGTTGGGGTCACGGAATTGGTGACGCACATCCGGCCGCATTAGCGATGCCGTTGCGTGTGACACCGATGAGCGATTTTGCATCGTTGCAAAAACGTGCAAAATCGCTCATCGGTGACATGGGGGTCCATTCTCAAAAATCGTTACTGCAGCAGAAACGAGGTTGTTCCTCGTTCCTGCGGCAGCACACATCGCTCCGTGTGACACCGCAGGAACGAGGAAGCTGTCCTTACCTGCCTCCCGGCCGCTATGCGGAAGGAAAGAGGTGGGCGGGATGTTACGTCCCGCTCAGCTCCGCCCCTCCGCTGCTATTGGGCGGCCACTCAGTGACGTCGCTGTGACGCTGCACGGACCGCCCCCTTAGAAAGGAGGCGGTTCGCCGGTCACAGCGACGTCGCCGGGCAGGTAAGTATGTGTGACAGGTCTGGGCGATGTTGTGCGGCACGGGCAGCGATTTGCCCGTGTCGCGCAACAGATGGGGGCGGGTACCCACACTAGCGATATCGGGACCGATATCGCAGTGTGTAAAGCCCGCTTAAGGATCCATCTACACTGATCGTATACTTGTGGTTTTACATTTGCATATTCTAGACTGAAAATCCACTGTAGATAAAATTTTACGAAATTTCAAGCACAAGTTGCTGGGAAAGTACATAGCGTAAAAATGATCCAGAATCTATCAGTTTGTGCTAGAGAAATTCAATTGTACGCCAAATTTACATTTGCTATTGAGAGAGTCCGCTGTGTGACAATGGATATCAGATTAGTCTATCATTCATCAGTCCGTGCCTGTTGACTGATCTGAATTACTGAATATGTAGCAGAAAAGATAAAGCTTTGTAAAGTATGTTACATACCGTATATAAAACATGTCTCTAACTGATATTTATAAAACGGGTGTCTGCTCACATCATTCTAAGACCCCCAACAAACAGCTGATTTGCAAGAATTCTACTGGCAATTCATCTGCTACTGGGGAAATGTAGTATTTCATGGCGGGCATTCATCTGTGTGACAATGGGAGTGTTGGTACAGTGAGGTCCAGATTGCTATGGTTTGTATTTTTCTGGTGAAATGACAGATGTGTGCAGAAACATTTGCTTCACGCTTTAACTGTTACTTGGTTAAACATTGTCATTATAGCACCCCATAAGAAGCAGCCTAGAAGTCCAAACATTCAAGAGATTACAGCTGTGGGCTACAGTTATACAATGATGGCATTAGGAAATAAATTGGGAAGAGTTTATGAACCTACGCAGTCATGGCGCACAAAGGGTGGCAAACGATCCCAGCATTGCAAAGCTACATCACAATATATCGATGGAGAATGTAGTCATGATGTATCTAGATGCCGTCACACAGAAACCTGCCGGTCACAGCATGACCATATCCAATTTTATTGCCATATTGTAGACTTTGACCACACGATCATGGCGTAAGTCACCATGTGGCCCCAGCCTTAATCTGAAGAACACTGGAGGAAAATGTGCATCTCTATCAATCTATTCACCAGAAAGTCAAAGACACACCAGATGAGGTCAGGATTTTAGAAAAATGCAGAGCAGCACGAAAATCGGAAAAAAAGGTGCAGACTTCTGTAACACATGTCCAACATATTTGCTTAGCTTTAAGAATGATTTTCAGGCATGCCTGAAATGGGACTTGTGCTGAACAAGCCATGCCCCCATAACAACAGCCAAAATTCTCTCTAAAAAGAGCCAACAGATTGCTGTGCTCAAATCTGTGACAGCATTCAGGGGTAAAAGACATACACTATAAAGACAAAGGTAATAAGACGCCAACACATATCTACAGGAGCTTTTATGATGTCCCATTATAAACCCATAGGTATTTTTATGGAGTTGGTCTTCACTTTTCAGTTAAAACAGCTTCCAGTCCTCTGGGAAGGCTTTTTACAAGAATGGGAGGTTGTCTGTTAGAGTTTTTGCACATTCATCCAGAAGAGCAGTTGTGTGGTGAGACACTGATGTTGTAGGAGAGGGCCGGGCTCACAATATCCATTCTAGGTCATTGCAGAGATGTTGGATGTGGTTGGGATCAGTGCTCTTTATGGCTCAGTCTTGTTCTTTTATACCAAATAATTCACCCATCCATATATCCTTTATGGGCCATATTTTGTGCATTGAGGCACACTCAGGAGGGAACAGAAAAGGGCCTTCCATATACTGTTCCCTTAATTGGAAACATCCAAGTGTCCAAATCGTTTTGTTCTGCAAAGCATTAGGATTTCTCACAGCTGGACTAAAGGGCCTAAGCAAACCCCTAAAAACCCCCAAAGCATTGTCTCTCTCACCAAACTTTTCAGTTGGCACAATACAGACAGGCAGATAACGTTCTTCTGGAATTTACTGGACCGAGACTCATCTTTTAGGCTGCCAGATATAGAAGCATGAATCATCTCCCCATAGATCACACTTCCACTATTCCAGTTGCGGTGTGCTTTACACGACTCCATTTGATGCCTGACATTGTGCTTGGTGAGGTAAGGCTAGTCTGCAGCTGCTCGACATACCATGAAGCTCTCTCTGCACAGTTTTAATACTGATGTTAATGCCAGAGGACGTTTGGAGTTCGGCAGTTTTTGAGTCAGAGGACTTTTTGGTCCATCACTTTGTGTCTCAGTTGCTGTAGTTCCTAAATACTTTGACTCACAGTCAACTGTGAGAAATCTAAGAGGAAGAGCATTTCAAAAACTGATTTGTTGCAATGGTGATATGCTATCACAGTATCATGCTTGAATTTCACAAATGTTAGTACAGGCAGATTTCTTGGCTAGAGGCTGGATGTAATACAAGTGGGGTAATGGGAATACATGAAAACCTGAATTTAGAGATTAGTACATATACCAATATTTTTCTCCATATAGTGTATTCTGTCTGCCCACCGCCACCACAATGGGGTGCTGGTTGGGTAAATATATTACTGCAGCTCCCGTTGAAATCAAAGGAAGCAATAGGAGCTGCCCATTGGTGGCAGTGGAACAGTAGCCTTCGTGACTCACTTGCCTGCCCAACCAGGTGTCTGGGAGAGTAAGCAAGTACGTAAAACTTTTACTAATTTTAAAGCCCAAATTCCAGACAAATTAACTCCTATAACCTGCAGCTAAAGCCAGTTTAGAGGGAGTACAGTGCTCAGCATAAATGAGTACAACCCAGCTTTTAGTTTTCTTTCAGAATCAACATTTTTTTATGGGGTACCATGCTACAAAATACAAATGTAGGCCATTGATTGAAAGCAAGATTCATTATTTTGCACACTCAAAAAAGTTATTTTCCTAGCAAATTCATTCAACACCATGTTGGAAAAATGAGTACACCCCAATGAAATTGTTAGGAGAAAAGTAAAAGTTTAGACTGCAAAATCCTAGTCAACAAGAAATCAATCACAGATCATTAACAGATAATTACCATTAAACACGTGTCCATCAGAGAGATGACTATTAAAGTTTGTTCATCAGATATTTCATGTTGAACAGCCACACAATGTAATACTAGCTGCAGAACGGAATAACGTGGGTATTTTCACCTCTCCATTGCAGGCATATTAGCAATCCAAAAGTTGGCATATAATATACGGTAAGTGGGCATTATTAGGCTATGTGCGCACGTTGCGTACTAGCCCTGCAGAAATTTCTGCAGCGATCTGAAGAGCACATGTGCGCTTTAGATCGCTGCAGAAATGTCCGTAGTGAGCGCCGATTCCATGCGCTCTGCCTGCAGCTCCTCCCATAGACAGAGCAGGGGCTGCCGGCAAAGCGCAGGAAAGAAGTGACATGTCACTTCTTTTTGCGCAGCGCTTCGGCAGTAGCCGAAGCGCTGCGCTCTGAGACGCCACGTGCGCACGGCCCCTGCACAATCTCCATAGACTGTGCAGGGGACGCAGGACGCATGCAGTTACGCTGCGCTGCATAGCGCAGCGTAACTGCATGAATTTACGCAACATGCGCACATAGCCTTAGTTAGTTTTCATTGGGGGCATGGACTTATCTCTCCAGTATATTGCTCCCTTCTCATACAGGGAGCAGAACATCACCATAGCTTAGGTTCCTCAGTGTGTGAGAAGTAATGACACAACTCTGATCTCCTGCTCTAACATTCTACAGAATTAGATTAATTTAGCTCTGTATAAAGCACACATTTTTCAGAGAAGGTCAGTGTGGGGAAAAGGGCTGCCAACTTAAGGGCTCTTTCAGACATCCGTGCAACACAGTCCATGCACAGACGAAAATGTGACGACTGGCCTTGGTTCTCCTGACCAGAGTGTGACAGCTCCATATATTTCTATGAGGCTGTCATGCTCGGAACAGGAGTCCCACAGGAGACCCATAGGAAGTCTATGCATTCTGGTTTGTGCATGGAACATGTTGCATGCATGTCAGGAAAAGCCTTCAAAGGGTTTGCAATATGCCATAGTTTAGCTATCAGCTCTGCTGTACTACCCATCTCCCTCATGGCCTGTCCAGAGATGAGAGCTCAATTTGTAAGCTCAGGACGAATAATGCCATAGATCCCAACCAGACAAACCAATGCTAAACTGCACAATGACATTCATAATAGAATAGAATGGAATGGCAGAAGTAAAGAAAACTGACATACAGTAGAGACCAAAAGTTTGGACACACCTTCTCATCTCTAGAACAACTGTTAAGAGGAGACTTTGTGCAGCAGGCCTTCATGGTAAAATAGCTGCTAGGAAACCACTGCTAAGGGCAGACAACAAGCAGAAGAGACTTGTTTGGGCTAAAGAACACAAGGAATGGACATTAGACCAGTGGAAATCTGTGCTTTGGTCTGATGAGTCCAAATTTGAGATCTTTGGATCCAACCACCGTGTCTTTGTAGAAAAGGTGAACGGATGGACTCTACATGGCTGGTTCCCACCGTGAAGCATGGAGGAGGAGGTGTGATGTTGTGGGGGTGCTTTGCTGATGACACTGTTGGGGATTTATTCAAAATTTAAGGCATACTGAACCAGCATGGCTACCCCAGCATCTTGCAGCGGTGTGCTATTCCATCCGGTTTGCGTTTAGTTGGACCATCATTTATCTTTCAACAGGACAATTACCCCAAACACACCTCCAGGCTGTGTAAGGGCTATTTGACTAAGAAGGAGAGTGATGGGGTGCTACGCCAGATGACCTGGCCTACACAGTCACCAGACCTGAACCCAATCGAGATGGTTTGGGGTGAGCTGGACCGCAGAGTGAAGGCAAAAGGGCCAACAAGTGCTAACCATCTCTGGGAACTCCTTCAAGACTGTTGGAAAACCATTTCCGGTGACTAGCTCTTGAAGCTTATCAAGAGAATGCCAAGAGTATGCAAAGCAGTAATCAAGGCAAAAGGTGGCTACTTTGAAGAACCTAGAATATAAGACATATTTTCAGTTGTTTCACACTTTTTTAAGTATTTCATTCCACATGTTTTAATTCCTAGTTTTGATGCCTTCAATGTGAATCTACAATTTTCAGAGTCCTGAAAATAAAGAAAACTCTTTGAATGAGAAGATGTGTCGAAACTTTTGGTCTGTACTGTATGTATTGCTATCTATCAAAGTAAATTTATATTCCATTCATGGTCTATAGGTAAAATTATGTCTTTCATTGTTTAGTGTATCATCAAATTATCTGGTTAGTGTAACGCCCAGAGGTGGGAGAGGGTCTGTGACAGCTGAGCGGAGCTGGGTGACAGCAAGACAGGAATGGAGCTATGGATTGACCTGGTACTAGGAGTCAGACAGGGCAGAACCAAGACCAGGAAAAAAACACATTTAGTTTCACTCTGCAGCAACTATTACATCATGTGTCCAGTCCAGTTCAGCATGAAAAATTTAGTAAAGGATCCTCTAAACCCCTTCCCATTTCATGCTAACAATAGCACCACATGGAAGAAAAATGTCACAAGATCTGAGAAAGAAAATAATTTCTTTACACAAGAAAGGTGAATGCTACAAGAAGTTCATCAAAGCTATTACTTGTCAGTCAGAATACTGTAGGAAAAGTGATGCAAAAATTGAACAATGTTTGAACTGCAGCTATCTCACAGAGCTATCCAGGGCAAACACAGAAGTTGACATCTAAACAGGAGGTCTTCTGATAAGAAGGTTTGAAGAAAATTGACATGCAAGTGTACTGCAGTTAGCAAAAGGAGTAAAAAGCCAAACTGGGGTGAGAGCGTCCTGTGATATAATATGACATAGGCTATGTGCGCACAGTGCGTTTTTCGCGGCGTTTTTGCGCGTTTTTCAGGTGCGTTTTTGGCCTCAAAACTGCAGGACTTTGCTTCCCCAGCAAAGTCTATGAGTTTTCATTTTTGCTGTCCGCACACATCTGTTTTTTTTACCTGCGTTTTTGAGTTAAAAAACAAAATGGACATGTCAGTTCTTTCCTGCGTTTTTCTGCGTTTTCCCCCCATGCAACGCATTGGAAAAACGCAGCAAAACGCAGAGATCAAAAACGCAGCAAAACGCAGCCAAAAACGCACCAAATCGCGGCAAAAACGCATGTGTTTTTTTATGCGTTTTTTCGACGCAGGTGCGTTTTTGTGCGTTTTTAGCGGCCAAAAACGCACAAAAACGCAGCATCAAAAAGACGCAGTGTGCGAACCTAGCCATATAGTACAGAGTAATGGTATGTATGGGTGTCATCCGAGAAAAAGAAGGAAAGAACTGACATGTCCATTTTTTTTTTTTTAACTCAAAAACGCAGGTAAAAAAAACAGATGTGTGCGGACAGCAAAATTGAAAACTCATAGACTTTGCTGGGGAAGCAAAGTCCTGCAGTTTTGAGGCCAAAAACGCACCCGAAAAACGCGCAAAAACGCCGCGAAAAACGCACTGTAAGCACATAGCCTAAAATTTGCCAGGGCCCATGCGGAGAAATAAGAAGACTACTTGGACTCTATACTCTAGAGTGATGAAACCAAGATAACACAACACCCATATTATACATTAAAAATAACAATACAGATTGCTGCCTCTATTTTGATGATGTGCTAATCAAAACCTTTGTTTTTACTACTTACTCTGTCATTACTAGACCGATCCTAGACAAGTACTCGAGAAAACTAGGTCTGGCAGTTGCCCATACTGGTATGGCAATAGACATCCAAGGGTGTTGTGCTATGAGCGCAGCCCCAGAAGGTGAGCATAAGCACCCCACTGAAATGCCATTCTACCAATTCTTGAACGGCTTTCAGGCTTTTATTAATAATCTACACTACATGAGCCCTGTTAAGTCCTATTTATATCAAATCATAAAACCCCTTTAATGTTATATAAAACATCAAAGGTAATACAACTTCTCTTCCCAGCAGTATGTGGAGACATTTTTGAGATCCAATAGTGTATATCCTAAATTCCTTTCCATGAAATACTTTTATTAACATTTTTTTCATTCCAATCATATCTAACCAGTTACAAAGATTCCACAACCATCATATGAAAACATCATTCATTTTTCTTTGTCAAGACTGAATTAGATGAAAAATGTTGCTGTAAGGAGCAATAAGAACTTTGGGTGGAGAGCGATTTTCAAGTTAATGAATTAAACCCTGTAAAGTGCTAAGTGTTGCTTATAGAAGAAAGAGGGGAAATATTTGTGCTCATTTATTTCAATTTTGTGGAACTTCAGATCCAGATAGATTGGTAAATTGATTCATAAAATGAGTTTAAACGTAGATTTGAAGAAAGTTTATAAAAGTATTCTTTAAAAAGGATCCACAATAAATAGGTACCGTGTACCTTGTCTGGCAATACTGCATTCTCCACAATCACACAAACTGTAACCCCAAAATAGTACTTTAATGGAACATGAATGTAGACTCCTGGAATTTACCAACAATAATCCTTTCATCAATGTTCATGTCATGTTTTCGTGACATGTTGTTATGCTTGCGGGAGCGCACGGGGAGTTGGACCCCTCGGTCACAGTACACAGAATACCTAATGGGGCTTGACTATGGTTTCACACCAAGTTTTCACATTTTCACCAAAATCTCTGATTGTGAGGGTGTTGCGCTGCATGTAGTAACCAGGTGCCACTCAGGGAGAAGCTGACCCCAGAGGTATGGCACGGACAATCTCTGATGAGGCAGGTTCAGTTACGATGGCTGCTGCTTCAGGCTTGACCGATGTGATATGATGCAACAACGGCTGGTGTAGAAGGTTTGACCGACAGGGTATGATGCAGCAGCGGCCAGTATAGTAGACTTGCCCAATAAGGTACGATGCAACAGCGACTGGTAAAGCAGACTTGGCCAATAGGGTACAATTCACCAGAGGCCAGTGTAGCAGAATCGGCCAAGCGGGTATGATGCAGCAGCAGCTGATATAGCAGGCTTGTCCGACAGTGTACGATGCAGCAGCGGCTGGTATAGCAGACTTTGCCGACAAAGTACTATGCAGCAGCGGCTGGTATAGCAGACTCAGCTGACAGGGTACAATGCAGCAGCGGTTTGTATAGCAGGCTAGGCAACAAGGTAATATGCAGCAGCAGCCAGTATAGCAGTTTTGGCCGACAGGGTAAGATGCAGCAGCGACTGGTATAGTAGACTTGGTTGGAGTGGACAGATACAGCAGCAGCGGATGCGACAGGTGCTGGAACACACACAGATATAAGCGATATGGAACACAGCACTAAACAACAGTAGTAACACTTAGGGCCCTGGCAATTAGCAACATATAGACTATGTTGCTCAGGCACCTCCCTAAAGGAGAGGGTGCCTTAAAGACTTGATGCCCTTCAGCTGTAGGCTGAGAAGTACTTCTGGTTTAGGACATACTTGGCCTTTAAGAAAAAATATGTGCATGTGACGCGCCCATGGGGTCGGAGCTCACCAGTCACGGGCTGTGGTTCTTCTCCTGGGTCACCGCGGTGGCCTCGCCCGGTTCCCTGACTCTGTCCGGTCTCAATAAAGACTTTTTGGGGGATGGGGATGATGGAGGTAGTTGTTCGTGACGCCACCTGTGGTATGCGGCCAGTATGAGCCACCACTGCGGGTGCTTCTCTCTTCTGGGGCGGATGGTGATTCAGCTTTGGTGTTTCAGCTCTCCACAGGTAGAGCTAGGCCCCAGGGAGGATGTTGGTGGTGGTAGGGTCGATGGCGCCTGCAATGATGGAGACGACACAGGGGCTGCGGTCAAAGTTCACTTTACTCACTGCGATTGTCGTTACCCTGGGCATGCCGGTTTCCACCGTGATGGGCCGCAGTCAATCCCGGATAGTTCAGAGGCTACCACCGGTGTCGTGCTCTGAGAGACCTTTCTCCTTGCGCTATGTGGTGAATCCCTGTGACATAAAGCTCTACAGGGACTCCTGGCCTGTGTTTAAGTCTTTTCCCATCTAGCAGGCAACTCAAGTCCTTTGTTGGACTGGACCGTTGTCCCAGTTCCTGGCTCTATCTACTGCTGTGCCCCGGGCACTTGGGTGGGCCAGAAGATGTGCAATCCCCTCGCCTGGTGGATTCTGATGATGAAACGTGAATTTTTTACCACTGTAGGGCTCCACACCCTGACTGCGCTGGTCCTGAGGGAGCAATCAAACTCTCCTCTCAGCAACCTTGTAACTCCTGCGTCTCTCTATGTTCCTTCCTGTGAATCTTCTCCTCTTTCCCTGAGGGAGCTCTGAAGCACTCCCCTCAGTGACCATGTTTTTCCTGTTTCAGTCTGTTCTGCCGTGTATCTCAGTGTGTCACTTTACATCCCCAGTGCTGCCCCACCTTCCAAGCCATTGTTCTAGCAACCGGAAAGTCCCAGTGGGAAAGCACCTAAACTGTGTGTGTGTGAATGTGATAAACACTAGTGCATAGCCTCCTCCTTACCTGGGATGAATACTGCACCTTAAATGAGATGCAGTAACCTGTGGCGACTGAAGTCTCAGGGGCGCCACACATGCCCTAAGTGTTCTGGGAGATGGCAGCAGAAAGAGAAGACAAAGCAGTCAGTGCTGAGCGGCAGGGAAGGTGAGAGTGCTGGCGTCCCCACCAGGAGAGAGGAGCAAGACAGACAGTGCGAGGACACCAGTGAGGGCAGTGGCTCCACCATGTCTTCCATCTGAATCCCTGAAAAATGTGATCCAGGCGCATCCGCCAACAGTCATTGACTGCAAAAAAGCAATTTTTTGTGCCCACCTGAAAAGGTTTACATATGTTTGTGTTCACTTGATAGAAAGGTTAATTATGCAAAAAATGGAGTCAGGCAGAGCATAAAGTTACTTCGTCTGGCTCATTAAAGTCAATGGCTATGTCGGTGGGTCTGCCCAAAATTCTTTGGGGCTTCAGATGAAAGCCTTGATGGAGCTAGTGACTTGTGGCAAAAATGCAATGTGAACTCGGCAGACACTTTTTATGCCTTACTTTTGAAACGTTCATAAATTTTGATAAATTGTTTTGTAAAATACTTCAGATTTATTTATGGAGCGTGTCTATTTTCTTGGTGCAAAGTAATAGTGTGAGTTTAGTGATCCTAGAGCTGGTGTAATGTTTAACAAAATGCTCTACATTCATTGCACAGCGTGACCGACTGTAATAAATCTAACACATTTTCAGACTGTCTTGTCTAAAGCCTGCTTTACACGCTGCAATGTATCTTACAATGTGTAGGCGGGGTCACGTCGTAAGTGACGCACATCCGGCATTGTAAGGTACATTGCAGTGTGTGACAGGTATGTGCGATTGTGATTGCACGTTAAAACGTTCATCGCACGCACATCGTTCATTTCTCTAGAATTGTACGTCAGATTGTTCATCGTACCCGGGGTAGTGCACATCGCAGTGTGTGACACCCCGGGAACGATGAACAGATCTTACCTGCGTCCTGCAGCTCCCGGCCAGCAATGCGGAAGGAAGAAGGTGGGCGGGATGTTTACGTGCCGCTCAGCTCCGCCACTCTGCTTCTATTGGCCGGCTGCCGCGTGACGTCGATGTGACGCCGAACGTCCCTCCCACTCCAGGAAGGGGACGTTCGCCCCCCACATCGAGGTCGTATGGAAGGTAAGTACGTGTGACGGGGGTTACTCGTTTGTGCGGCACGTTCAACAAATTGAACGTGCCGCGCATACGATGGGGGCGTTGCAAATCGCATACGATACCGTATGCGAAATTGCAACGTGTAAAGCAGGCTTAAGGCTGCTTTCATACATCCGGTTTTTGCAGTGCGGTACAATCTGGCTCAAAAACCTATGCAACGGATGCGGCGAAAAAAACCGGATCCGTTGCATACGTTTTTCCATGCGGCCCGTCAATTTGTTGACGGATGCGGCTTGATACTGAGCATGTGCAGTGCAAAAAAACTCATCCGGCGGCCGGATGCGGTTTTTGCAGCAGGACGCCGCATCCAGGGTCCATAGGCTTGCATTGTAAATCGCGCCGCATCGCGCCGGATGCGGCGCGATGCGTTTTTTTCGCCGCACAAAAAAAGTGCCAGGCAACGTTCCATCCGGCCACCGCATGGGCTAAATATGCTGCATCCGGCAAAAACCGGACACAACGCAAGGCCATGCGTCACAATACGGCGCTAATGCAAGTCTGTACGGAAAAAAAACGCAACCGGCGGCAAAAAAAAAGGGTTGCATTTTTTCTGCAAAGCACCGTATTGTGCCGCTCAGCAAAAACCGGATGTGTGAAAGCAGCCTAATTTTATGCTGTCTAAATTCTAAACTTAATTGGTAAATAATATGCCCCTCTAGTCACACGTGTTATGGATCTATTT
Organism: Anomaloglossus baeobatrachus; assembly: GCF_048569485.1. NCBI lineage: Eukaryota > Metazoa > Chordata > Amphibia > Anura > Aromobatidae > Anomaloglossus > Anomaloglossus baeobatrachus. Next base: position 174,456,362 of record NC_134355.1, read on the forward strand.
TATCAGGTCATCACATTACTCTGTTCTGCCTGCAAAACAGATAGAAAAATCCATTGTCTTATATCGATTTTACGAATTGTGATGGATGTGATGTATTTACTGCATATAAGGGATATGTTATGTTTACGGTTCTGACATGCGGGGTGCTGGCACCTATGAGTTCCTATGGGTAGATGATGCAACTTTTTCCTTTTATTTTTGCTGTAATTTTAATTAATGGCAAATGATGAAAGTAAACTTTACTGCAATGTAGTTGCGTTGAATCACAAAGATATTTTGACTGCAGTGTCCTTAACACATTTCTAAACAGTTCAAAGGCATTTTTTCATGTATATATACAATAGCATTGAGTAGGGAATGCGAGCAGAGCCGTGCAGGTGTGCATTGTCAGACAGCCCCCTACATAGAGGATCCTCCATTGGGACAGTAATAAACGCCAAAAGTCAACCAGAAAAGCAGTTACAAATTAACTGTTTATTTTCGCTTTTGTCAATAGCATTTTCAACATTTCTTTGAAAACATAATACAATAAGTAAAATAAAACAGCTGTACATGGAGAGCGTGTAGTGAGTTGGTGTCTCCAAAATGTCAGTAATGTTCACATAAAGGGCACCTTCTGGGGTCAAATCACCATTATGATGGAAAATATCACAAGTGCTGCTCAGAACAGATTGCGCTCTGTTGACATTCTTTGAAGCAAATACCAGGTGTAAGTGAGATTAACCTCTGCCTAAATGTATGAAGCAACAGTCAAAGAATGCATACATATGTTTCTGTTGGCAAGTACACACAGATGTAAGTATTTTGCAGTGTCTGTGGTATATGACTATTTTTTGATGCTTATTTCCGACAATGCTAATATTATTTCCTTTAAAGCTACAATGGACTGATATATATATACTATTTTTTTTTCTTGTGACGCTGGTAGGGTTTGGACCCAGTGCACCATGGGTCCAGGTTCACCCTGGTGGGCCGTAGCTAAGTAACTATGTAGCACCCCTGAATACATCAGGGTGCTGCAGGGAACTGCATCCTTACCCAGGGTGCAGGGCCTACCCCCCAAGGTTCCAGGTACCCAGGAAACCGGTGTCACTTCCATCTGCCCCACAAAACCTAATCACCTCACATCAGCCACTGCAAGACACACCAGGGGGGTTGGACTAGCTGGAAAAATGGGCCAGCTACTTGGGAACTGAGCAGACTGAGACTGTGAGGAAAAGTGAAGAAGTGAGCTCCAGAGAGTGAGGAGCTGGGAGAGTTAGCTCCTGGGGAGCTAAGAAAAAACGATTGTGTCGCAAGCAGTGATCCGGGTACAGAGGAGTCGGGGACTGGTTGCAGGGACGTTGGACAGGGGTGTGACGGACATAGTCTTAGAGGGACTGTTGGCACCAGAAGGGCCCAACAGAACTGACCGGTATCGAGCACGACAGGGTACAGGACCCTAGGTCAGGAGCCAATTCAACTTCCTGACAATTCACCTGAGAGGGAGAGTTTCTTCAAGAACTTCACTAAACGTTCAGAGACTGAGGGCATCAGCACAACGAGGGAAACAGGGTCTTTTCAGACAAAGCAACCCAGTCAGGTCCCAAGTGCCAGCCCTGAGGAGCACAGCTACACTACACATAGTGAGCAGGGCCCCCCACAGCTTCAAGCCATGAGGACCATCAACGGACAACAAATTGTGCATGGAGACAGGCTCCGAATCATTAAGTGACACCGGTAGGACCAAGTACTTGGACGGGTTCCCGGCAGCGGCAGCTGTACTCAGAGACTTTGGTTTACCTACAGTGTGAGTATCTCCTTTCTCCACCTCATCCAACACCACGACTACCCGCAGTGAGTACCCTGGTCCCTGCACCCTGTCCTCTCAAATCTACCAACCACCTGAGCCTGGGGCCTTCCCTACCTGTGGAGGGACTGACACCTTGCTGCTTCACACCATCTATCCCGGTCCTCCCTCCAGCGATACTCCCATTACCACAACCTGCAGGTGGCATCACGAACATTTGCCCTGTAAATAACCCTTTTTATGGATCAGAGTGTATGCCAAGCCAGGTCCGGACCCCTCGAACTACGACGATCCCGGATCCGAGCAGCCCGAATAACACCGGGGCGGCACAACTACCTCGTTTTCACTAGAGTCTCTGATGGTGAGATAGTGCTGGAAGATAGCTCCCAGGTAGCACTCCAGGGCAGTACCTGGTCCTGCGGCAGCTGACCCCAGGGGTCAGGAAAGTAAGTATAGACTAAGATACAGACAGGATGGCTAAAACAAACTGGTACATGGGTATAGGTATGCAGGACAGGAATGGACTCAAGAACTTGGGTACAGAAACACAGAACTGAAACAAGTACAAGGAACCTGACAACTAGCTTACGTCCAGACTTACTGACAAAACACATTGCTCAGGCACCTCCCTAAGGGGGAGGATGTCTTAAGTACTCAATGCCTCTTAGCCATAGCCTGAAAGGCACTTCTGGATTAAACATGCTGCTCCTTTAAGAAGAGGGGAGAGAGCGTGCGAGCATCCTAGGCACGCTCCCAGTAGACCTGTGCGGGGTGTGCAGGTTCAGAGAACAGGAAGCTGCTGCATGGGCTGGAGACATTGCAGGGCAGGCAGTATGATGAGTGTGTCAGCATTTCTACCTGGTGAAGGAAGCCGGTAATGCAGGGACGCTGGGGCTGGTATATATAATATATATAGTGTATACAGTATCCCGTATAAATGAGTACATCCCTTTTAAAAAGAAACATTTTTGACATTATCTCACTCAATATAAGAACAGTTTCCAAAATGTTAACAAGACTGAGTTTGATAGAGCATTATTTAACTCATAACATGAAAGCAAGATTAATATTATAACTTTCATTACAACATTTTTAGTTTTACTCAAATTAGTTGATACAAAAATGAATGCACCCCACATCAAAAACTACTACATCTAGTGTTTTGTATGACCTTTATGATTTTTAAGGACCCCACTACGTTTTCTAGGCATGGAATTAACAAGTTGGTGACATATTGCATTATGTATTGTTTTCCATTCTTTTAAAACAACCTTTTTTAAACCCTGAATGCTGGCTGGAGATTGATGATAACTCATCTCTTCAGAATTCCCCATAGATGTTCCATTGGGTTCAGATAAGGAGACATACTTGGCCACTGAATCACTTTCACCCTGTTTTTCTTCAGAAATGCAACAGATGTGTGTTTTCGATCACTGTCATATTGGAAAAGTGCATGTCTACCAAGGACCCCACATAAGGACACTGTCACCGCCATGATTTACTGTAAGTACAAAGCATTTAGAAAAATTAATTTAGAAAAATGCAAAGTGCCAAGCGTCAATCATTGTGGTGGCAGTCTCCTTATGTGGAGCTGCATGAGTGCTCCTGGTGTAGGAAAGTGTAATTTCTTTCATGATATCATTAATTCACAGATGTACTGCTCTATATTGAAAGAGAAGATGCTCCCATCACTTCGTGTCCTTGGTAGATATGCACTTTCCCAACATGACAGTGACCCAAAACATATCTGTGGCATTCTGAAGAAGACGTGGGTGAAAGTGATTCAGTGGCCACTTATGTCTCCTGATCTGAAGCCAATGTAATACCTATGAATTCTGTTGAGCATCACTCTCCATCCTCTTTCATTCTGCAGCCCAACTCACCCTTAGCCATCTTAATTGGACTATGGTTGGATGATAGTGATAGTGGCGGCCTTGTTATCTGATGCAGTACTGCATGTCTCTAAATCTGGATTGAATGGGCGAGCCTAATCCAACACATGGCAGAAACTAGTACATGCTGTGATTTCTTTCATGGCCTGGTTTGGGTCTTGAAAAAAATCTTTCATCTCCACAGCCCTATTAAATCACATTGGTCTAAAGGGTGCTTTACACGCTGCAACATCGATAGCACCCGCCCCCGTTCGTGTGACATTTGGTGATCGCTGCGAACATTATTGCTACAGCAGCGTCACACGCACATACCTTTACAGCGACGTCGCTGTGCCCGCCGAACAATTCCTTCTTCAAGGGGTAGGTGCGTTCGGCGTCATAGCGACGTCACTAAGCAGCCGTCCAATAGCTGAGGAGGGGCGGAGATGAGCAGCCGGAACATGCCGCCCACCTTCTTGCTTCCTCATTGCCGGTGGACGCAGGTAAGGAGATGTTCGTCGTTCCTGTGGTGTCACACATAGCGATGTGTGATGCCGCAGGAATGATGAACAACAAGCGGCATGCACCACCAACGATATTATGAAAAGAAGCAATGTGTCAACGATCAACGATTTTTGACGTTTTTGCGATCCTTGATCGTCGCTCCTTGGTGTCACACGCTGTGATGTCGCTAATGGCGCCGGATGTGCGTCACTAACGATGTGACCCCGACGATATATCGTAAGCGATGTCACAGCGTGTAAAGCACCCTTAAGTGCTGTCTGTTTTTTATTATAGAGAAAGCACTCAGACCAAAAATATACTCGTGTGAACCTACCTTGCAAAAAATCAGATGACATGTCAAAATGCTGTGCTAACCATACTGGGTAAGGGGGTATACAGTGTGAAATAAAACCCCAGCAATGTCACCAGCATATCAAGACCCACTATCACACCTCCCCTTCCATGCTTTACAGTGGGCACCACACATGTAGAAACCATTTACTCACCTTTACTACATCTTGCAAAATCTTAAATTTTGAATTTATCCACACTCATTGATCTAATGTTCAGTCTTTGTGTTGCTTTGCCCAAACAAGTCTCTTCTTGTTTGCACTCCCTAGTAGTTGTTGCATCAGTTCAACCATAGGGACCTGCTTTTGGCAGTCTCCTCCGGACCGCTGATGTTGGGATGTATCTGCTACCTGGTGTCTGTGCTTCATTTGCGAGGGCTGTTTTCTGAGCTGCTGTCAATGAGTGTTTTCTGAGGCTGGTGACACTGATGACCATGCCTTTACTTTGACATACTAAATCATGATGACAGGTTCTCTTTAAACAGGTATTCCCATCTCCAAGATCTTATCCCAATAATAAGATTATTACTGCTAGCAAAAGTCTCCAATTAGAAATGTAGTATAGTTCTCCTGATATAGCTATGTCTCCTACCTCATGTGCAGGGCATTGTAGCTTAGGTATCCATGGCTACGACCACGAGCTACTAATGAACTGTTACGATATGAGTGGATGTAACCATGGACACCATCATGCCCTGCACATGAGGTAAGAGACATGGCTATATTAGGAGAACTGTATTACATTTCTAATTGGATGCATTTGCTATTATTATTATTACACCTACTACATATTGGGATAGGATCTTGGAGATGGGAATATCCCTTTTAAGTTTTCTTTTTTTGTGGAACAGAGTATTATTCTAAAAATGTTGTTGCCACCAGTCATGCAGACCATTGTGTCGTCATGTACAATAAAATAGTTTTTGACCAAAATATGGCAATTATGGTAATAAATAAAGGAAAGTATTTTTGTATTATCTATTTCTTTACATGTTAACTGGGAAAAACATTTCTAAATTCCGCATTTTGCTATTGTGCAGTTAAGTTTGTAAAACATATTACACTACATATGGTGGTTCCTGATTAATATTTAGCATTTTACCTCCAGAAAGACGTTTTATTTTGTTTCCTCATCAATGGTTATAAATGAAAGGCTGTATCATCATGTATGTTAAAGCGTAACCGTCATTTTAATTTTTATTTCATATATCAATCATAAACATGAAAATAAGCAACTTTGAAATGTAGCTAATCAATGAAAGCTGTTTCTTTATTATATACAGTGGAGATCAAAATTAGAGAACACACAATATTCTAAATGTTAAGGTCATTGTGCATTTTTATGTGATTGTATCCTTTCATGAGTAATCTAGCTGTATTTTAAGCTTATTTCATAAATTGAATTTATTCTAAAGCACATAATAAAGGTGTAAATAAGATAAATAAAAAAGAACACTGATCAAAATTAGAGAACACTTTCAGATACCTGCAAGTTATTGGAGTTAATCTGGCACCTGGTACTAATTTCCTTATTTATCTGACAAACCCTATGTAACTGTCAGCCTAACTTTACAGTTTGCAAAAATGGTGTGTCGTTCCAAAGTGACTGAAACCCTCCAGTAGCAGGTTGTCCAGATGAAGACTAAAGAGGGGACCCTATCAGCCATAGCAAGAGAAGTTGGTCCTTCCAAGTCTGTGACTTCGAGAATATTGCATCTTCACAAAGTGACAAACTGTTTCAAATCCCCAAGAAGGCTGGTCACCCTCAAAAGACAAATGCAATAGAGGACAGGATAATGTGGAGAATCTCCATGGGTAATCATTTCAACACTGCAGCTAGAATTGCTCGCCAGTTCAGCACTCAATAGAATAAGGATCTGTCTTGTCGCACAGTGTCACATTGTTTAAGAGCATTTGAACTTAAAGACCACTCTGCAGTGACCAAACCTTTCATAATAATAATAATAATAATAATAATAATAATTTTATTCATTTATATAGCGCTGTTAATTCCACAGCGCTTTACATACATTGGCTTATCAGAAAGAATCAAAAGGCTAGACTCACCTTTGGTGAGGAGCATGTTGTGAGGACAGAGCAGAATTGGTCCAAAGTTAATTTTAGTGATGAAAGCAAGTTTAATTTATTTGACTCTGATGGGAAACATTATGTTCCTTGACAAACTGGGTAAAGACTGAACCCAAAGTGTCACTGAAAGGTGGTGTAGGAAGTGTCATGGTTTGGGGAATGTTTTCTGCAGCAGGAGTGGCACCTCTCATACAGCTACATGGCAGAGTGAATGCAAGTGTGTATCAGAACCTTCAACAACTCGTTGTTCCTTACTTGTGTTCATCACTTAATCAGCCAGCAATTTTCATGCAACATATTGCCCTCCTGTCACACAGCAAAACGGGTAAAGCAGTTCCATGAAACAGAAAATATTGAAACAATGAAATGGCCAGCGTAGAGTCCTGATGTAAACCCAATAGAAAACTGCAGGAAAATCCTTGGTGACAAAGTTATGGCCAAGAAACCCACAACAGTCAAAGAACTGTGGAAAATACTGGAAGAAGAGTGGACCAAAATCACACCAGAGCAGTGTGAGACTAGTGATGTCCTGTGGCCACAGATGTGCAGAAGTCATTCAAAGTAAAGGCCTGTACACTTCCTACTGATTGGTGACTGTTGTTACTTTCAGAAAATTTACTTAACGTATATTCTTTATCTGTGCTACAGTCATTGTTCTCTAATTATGATCATCACATTTTGGGCGAAATAAAGGTTTAATGTTGATTAAACTTTGGATCTTTTGTAAAACACTTTAACAGTAGCATAGTGTACCCCTTACAAAAAAAACCCTTCAACTGTTGATCATTGTAGATTTCATTGTTTCTCAAAAAAAGCAAGTAATCATACATTGTTCTCTAATTTTGGTCTCCAGTGTATGTAAAACTCCCTACACCAGGTGGATCTCCGCAAAGAAAACAGTACCTTCCAAAATTTACAGGAAAGACAAATTAGTACTGTACTTTGCATTGATAAGGAGGAAAAACTTTGAAACTGTCCTTTTTACAGATGGATGTCAGTAGTTTGTCTGTGATATACATAGGGATGTTTCAAAGCACTTTACAAATGTAGGCATTCATTTACAAGATAATTACCTATATGTGGCAATAATGAATGGTTTGTGCTTTAGGATGATAGATAAATTATGTATTGTAAGTCTAAGTATTTTACCTTCAAAGTCTTCTGTACCTTTATGATAAGTCAGCAGAGCATCAAGACCGAATCTGCTTCATATACTCAAAAAAGAGAGAGCTTCATTTTATTTGGGTTTTACAAAAGGGTTTTTTCATCCATAGTGCAGTTTCATTATGTTCAGATGTCAGATGGGCACTATCTTCAGCTAGATGCAGTATACAGTATTGTTACCTGTATATCAGTATGTTTTCTCACTATGTTATACAGATTTAGCCAGGTTTATTATAACCCAGAAAGATAAAAGGGAACCTGTCACCAGGTTTTCCCCGGAAAAAGTAAGGTGAGGATGTTTCAGCCCTCTGTTACAGCATTCTAGAATGCTGTTTATACGTCCCCAAGATGCTCTGCATAACGCAAAAAGAACTGGATGGTCCAATTCGTTGGGGGTCACTAGTCTTGATCCGGCACATCCTCTCTTTTTGCGCTTGCCATCCTCCTTCTTGCTTCATGTTGATGACATGTTCTACATAATCCACACAGTGTTCTCCATAACACTCCTGTGCTGGGGCACTCTTTTCTGCCCTGCCTAGGGCACAGCAAAGTACTGTAGTGCGCATGCGCCAGTGCTCTTTGGCCTTTCTCCGTGCATGTGTACTACAGTACTTTGTTCTGGAGAACACTGCATGAATAACATAGGATGCATCTGATGCGCCCACGGGGCCTCAGGGCTAATCATCACCGGGCCAGTGGTATTTGGGGCTGTTGTGAATGACTTGACCTGGCTCCGTGGCCCCGTCGGAGTCAATAAAAGGTACCAGATGACCGGTATAGGGGATGATGGGGATTTGCTTTGCAGCTCCACCCATGGTATGCAGCCAACAATCAGCCACCGCTGCAAGATGTTGCTCTCCTCTGGGGTGGATGGTAACACAGCTCAGATGGTCCGGCTCCTCTCAAGCAGAACTAGGCCCCCAGGGAGGACGATGGTGGGGGGTAGCATCTTTTGGCCACAGCAGGGTTGCTGGCACCGGCAATGACGGAACGACACCAGGATTGCGGACAAAGTTATTTTACTCACTGTCAGGTCATCACCCTTGGAGTGCCGGTTTCCGCCATGATAAGTCCCAGTCAATCCCGGATGATTCAGAGGCCTGTAGTGATTCATTCGCTCTGTAGTGTAAATCTCCATGGCGGGAAGCTACTTTGGGACCCCAGTGTCATTGGGTTTAGTTCCCGTCCCGTCCGCAGGCAGCGCAAATCAAATGTGGGGCCGACAGTGACTCATGACTCTATATGCTGCTGTGCCCCAGGACCTTTGTGGTGGGCAATGGGACATAAAATCCCCCTTCCCTGCAGATTCTGATGGCGCAGTGTGGAGTGTACGCCACCCTAGGATTCTGCACCTTGACTGCGCTGGTCCCGAAGGGGCTGTTAGGCTCACCCCTTGTTGCTCCTTTGTCTCTGCAGCTCACCTGGTAAACTCCTGCTTCTTCCAGTCTGCCCGGTCCTAACTAAGGAAGCTCTAAAGCGCTCTCCTTAATGGCTGTGGTTCTTCGAGTCCCTGGATGTTATGGTACTCTTGTCCTCCCTCCGAGGAAGCTCTAAAGCACACTCCTCGGCTGGTCTTTCTGAGGATGTTCCCAAGCACTCTCCTCATCGTCCATCTTGCTTTAGTTCCCAGACTATTCTCAGGTAAAAGTCTGTGTGTTCTCTAACTTCCCTCTTGCTGCCCCACCTTCCTGATGACTCACTAGTGGCTGGGAAAGTACCGTCGCTATGGTGACCACCTCTCGCCCAGTTCCAGTGGGAAAGCACCTGAGCTGTGTGTGTGCTGTATAAGTTAACACCAGTGATTAACCTCTTACTTACCCGAGATGAGTACTGCACCTTAAATGAGAAGCAATACCCTGTGGTGACTGAGCATCAGGGGTGCCACACATCATCCACACAAAGCAGGGAAGGAAGACCGCAATCACAAGAAGAAAGGAAGAGCCGGATCAAGACCAGAAACACCCATTGGACTAGACTGCCCCGTAAGTATAATATACTAGCTGTACTACCCGGCTTCGCCCGGGTTAATAACTGCTGTTAACAAAATAGAATGTATTAACAAAAATTTATTCTGCACACAAAAACCACAAAACAAATAGAAATGTAATTATTAAAAGGCAAAAACTAAGCTAATAGAAGCATTTCACAACATATATTTCAACACACCAGATATTCCACACAGATTTAACTAAATTGGCCAAGTAATGTGCTCCGTCTATCTCTTTCCAGGTCTGTCCCTTTCCAGGTCTGTCTCTTTCCAGGTCTGTCTCTTTCCCCATCTGTCTCTTTCTCCGTCTGTCTCTTTCCCCGTCTGTCTCTTTTCAGGTGTCTCTTTCCAGGTCTGTCTCTTTCCAGGTCTGCCTTTTTCCAGGTCTGCCTCTTTCCAGGTCTGTCTCTTTCTCCATCTGTCTCTTTCTCTGTCTGTCTCTTTCTCTGTCTCTTTCCCCATCTGTCTCTGTCTCTTTCCCCATCTGTCTCTTTCCCCGTCTGTCTCTTTTCCCATCTATCTCTTTCCCCATCTATCTCTTTCCCTGTCTGTCTCTTTCCCCATCTGTCTCTTTCCCCGTCTGTCTCTTTCCCCATCTGCCTGTCTCTGTCTCTTTCTTTGTCTGTCTCTATCTCTCTGTTTCTTTCCCCAGCTGTCTCTTTCCAGGTCTGTCTCCCTATCTCTTTGTCTGTGTCTTTTCTGTCTGTCTCTTTCCCTGTCTGCCTGTCTCTGTCTGTCTCTTTCCTTGTCTGTCTCTATTTCTCTGTCTCTTTCCCAGTCTTTCTCTATCAAGGTCTGTGTCTTTCCCCATCTATCCTTGTTTGTCTCTCTGGCTGTCTCCTCCTTCCCTGTCTGCCTGTCTCTGTCCCTGTCTGCATGTCTGTCTGTCTCTTTTCCCATTTGTCTCTTTCCCCATCTGTCTCTTTCCAGGTTTGTCTATGCCTGTCTCTTTCCCCGTCTATCTCGGTCTGTCTCTTTCACCGTTTGTCTCTGTCTGTCTCTTTCCTGTCTGTCTCTGTCTGTCTCTCTCTGTCTCTCTCTATCCGTCTCACCACCGACATCCTATTACCTCACATATAAGCTTCTTATACTATGAATGTCTTTTGTTCCTATAGCAACCAATCACAGCTCTTACTAATAACCTGTAGTTCCAATGTTTTTTGGAGTGTAACTGTAAAACGCGGGGTTACATTTTCCTGTCAAAACATAGTCTACGATTTTCCCTGGGTCACATGAGGTGTCTGTGCAAAATTTCATGATTGTAAATGCGACGGTGCAGATACACTTTTCGTTTCACTTTTTCCTCATTATGTAGATAGGAGCAAAATTGATTGGTAAATTGGAACGCGCGGGGTTAAAATTTCACCTCACAACATAGGCTATGACGCTCTTGGGGTCCAGACGTGTGAGTGTGCAAAATTTTGTGGCTGTAGCTGCGACGGTGCAGATGCCAATCCCGGACACACACACACACACACACACACACACACACACACATACACACATACATACATACATACATACATACATACATACATACATACATACATACACACACACACATTCAGCTTTATATATTAGATGGTCTTGTATGTGTTATACAGATTAGCTTGGGGACATACAGTACATACAGCATTTTAGTATGCTGTAACAGAGGGTTGAAAGATGCTGGCATAAATCTAAATGAGGAAAACCTGATAACAGATTCTCTTTGGAAAGAACCTGACAGCTTTACCAGTCCCCCCAAATGGCCACCATATATATACTGCTACCTTTATTGATCACTGCATATTCCAAAAATTATTTTAGAACTGTGATGGCAATATGCTAATTAGTTTATGACTCTTTGTGAGGTCATTGTTTTCTGCAGTCTAATCATCCAACTAATTATAACATCATGCCCCTATGGTCATAATTTACATGATTTGCAAGAGCTGAGTCATCGCTATTTGCAAATCTCCGCCATGATCATGCAAAGTACCCTCGGTGTAATGTACGTTGATTTGGCGCATTGGTGCTTTGGTCGTGCCCTGGGAGGCAGTGGTGACATGGGACACAGCCAACATTAAGACTCGTAGAGCTGGCCATAACAGCTGCGTCACCACTGCCTTCTGGGCAGGAGCAGTGCAGTGCATATGTGACGCCCTGGACCAGCCAGGGGTCACAGGTCATGACATCACCACACCCTACACCCCGGTTAGGCACATCTAAGCGAGACCAGAAATCCTTGTTGCCTTCCCCAGGGGCTAATGTCCACACCAGGGGGTGGAGCCAGGTGGTTGGTCTCCACCCACCAAGGAGTTCACAGTCCTGGAGGAGGGAAAACAAAGGCAGTTAGAGTTTGGAGGAGGAAGTGAGAGGAGTTGAGTGTTAGAGGAGCAAGTGAGAGGAGAAAAGTGACAGCAAAGAGCCTGAAGTTGGTCCGGGTGTGTGCCCCGGACGGAGACAGCAAGGTTAGCAGACGGCGGTGACCGTCTGCAGGAGTGGCCTATCGGAGGTGCCGTGAGGACCGTGGACGGGTGGTGACCCGGCGGTACCGGACCGGTACACAAGGAGAAGCCAGCACCATTGGCAGGGGCCTTTCGGATCCCGGCAAGGCTAGGAGTCGCCGTAAATTTGCCAAATCCGTCAGTGAAGGGGACCTCCGGGTTTCCAAACAACTAAGTCCCGATTGAAGGCAACAGTCCAACCGTATGAGAGAGACACCGCCACCGTCAAGGCACCAGTTTCTCAGGGCCAGCGCCTGCGGGCAAAGAGGGGCCCATATACAAGTCGGGGAGCGGGTTACCGGTGGGAACCCATCGCTACCAACATTACACAAGGTGCAGGGAAAGAGACAGTCACCGTTAACTACCGGGGAAAAGCAACAGCAGCCGTCCGTGGGAACCGTCTTTCCAGCCGTGTGTTTTACCGAGAACTGTGTCACCGTCTCAGGCTGAGTGAGTACCACCGTGCCGTGAGGCACAGCGCTGCCCCCCCGCGACCCTGCACCTCACCAGGCCCCGCACCTGGCCTGCCATCCCTCATCCTCCACCCCATCACTGGGCCCCGGGACAACCAACCCCTACCCACGGAGGGGAGAACTAACAACTCTGCTGCTCCCTGTCACCGCTCCCGGGATCCCCATACAGAGCAGCGGTGGTGTTACCGAAAATCACCACAACCGTGGGTGGCGTCACGGACAATAAATCCCCAAAACCAAACCCCTTTTCACTCACGGGCGAGGAGCGCCGCTCGAGTCCCCGGGATCCGGCCCATCGCTCGAGCCACCAAGCAGCAGCGGCCGCAGAAGCAGTGGCAGCCGGACCCGAGCAGTGGGAGAGCGCAGCGTCCCCTCCTCCGCCCGCGACACATACATCCAGCTAACGTGTATTGTCAGGGAGCCAGAAATTTACATAGAAACATCGCCACTACAGTTGGAAAATTGTTTTTTTTTTTTGGATATGCAGTAATTAAGACAATAAAAAGGACTTGTTAGGAAAAGTATAACGATAAATGCATTGTGGCAGTTTGGGTGGCCTAGGAAAGCTGTCAGATCCCTTGAAGCCTACGAACTTTATCATAGTCTTTATGTAGGCCACCAATGTGCAGGTCTTCTATCTATTCTTAGATTTTACCTAAGCAATTAACTTCCACAAGTCGTTTTTTGATCTACAATCTAAATATACACCGTTATTCACTAATTTTAGGATGGAAAATTCCTACTGAAGTCTGTGGAGAGCGTTCAGTATGTTCAGTATATTGCATCAGTATGTGATCTGTATTTCTTCACATTTTATTTGAAAGCAGTAGAGAAGGGTGTTCAATTGCCGCGCCAACAGATCACTCGTTCAGATGGTCAGACCAATGTCACTTTATTTTCATACAGGTCTACGCGTTTCAGGAGCACCTGCTCCCTTCCTCAGGACCGTCAGGTTAGAAATAACATCAAATCTCGAGATTGCGCGGCAATTGAACACCCTTCTCTACTGCTTTCTGTTTTCTGCCACTGGGAGGCTGCAGCCGTGGATCGATCTGTACATGCAAATATAGTAGTTGTGACTCTCACAACTACATTCGGTGAGTAATATTACTCCCCCCTCCCCACCCTACACATATTTGGGTAAGACCCTATTTGCGCTTGTTTGTCCACAGCTCCTTCGTTTATTCACATTTTATTTAAAACAACTGTCTCATACAATTCAATTCTCTCTAGAGGATAATTAGTATTCTGGATCTGTTGGCATGGTGATTCAATAGATATATCATACAGATTGTGATTCTCTGCAATGTATATGTGAACATGGCCATATTTGAATCAATAGCTTGGCATGTATTCCCTGCTGTGTCACTACGTCCTTTCAGCAGGGATAGGGTGTCTTTTCACAGCAGTGAATGGTGACTACATTGACGGGCTGGTGAGCAGTGCTGGCCTTGCATCAGAAGTGTAGCTAACTATAGTGCCTTTTTACAAGTCGGTGTTTATTATGGCTTTTTGGCCTGGCATAGTGAACAAGTTAAACATAACTTCAACAGAGGTCTTATTATAAGGTGCATTACAGCATAGCAAACAACTCAGCTGATCTCAGCTTAAAGGGAACCTATCATCAGAAATTTAGCTATAAACCTAAAAGTTTCCCCTTCTGCAGCTCCTGGGCTGCATTCTAGCAAGGTTCCTCTAGTTTTTCTGGCCCCTTTTATACCAAAATAAACACTTTATAAAGTTGTACCTTTTCGTATGTAAATTTCGTAAATTATCCATGGGGGCGGGCTGTCTGGTGTCCGTTACTGTCCTCCTGCCGATTTACGCTGCCCCCGAACGCTGAATTTCAAACCTCAGGACGCCACCCCTGGGCGCCTGAGGTCCTGCACATGCACTGTGCGACTGTAGCGGGACTGTGCACTGCGTGCACGTGTGACCGCTGGTGACGTTTTGCGCAGGCACGAGGTTATGGGCGGTGCTGTGTCATCAGCAAGTGCCACCCATAACCTCGTGACCGCACTTTCCCCACTTCCTCCAGCGTTCTGCGCCGGCCAAATAACCAGACGTCACCTCCTTCCCATCGTACCCTGCAGCAGGAAATAGGTGGGAGGAGCGGAGCAGGCCAACACAGAAGAAGCGGAGAGGATCTGAACTACGTACAGAGGGGAGAGCGCGGCCACGAAAGTATGGGCGGGCACTTGCGATGCAATCACAGCGCCACCCATACTCTCGTGCCTGCTACCATGTCACCAGGTGTCCTGGCATGCACGGGACCTCGGGCGCAGTGGGCGGTGTCCTGAGGGATGATTTGTAGCGTGGGGGGACGGCGTAAGGGACAGCAACGGACACCAGACGGCCCGCCCCCATGGAGAATTTACAAGATTTTCATACCAAAAGGTATAACTTTATAAAGTATTTATTTTGGTTTAAAAGGTGGCACAAAAAGTATAGAAACCTTACTAGAATGCAGCCCAGGAGCTGCAGAGGGGGAAATATCTAGGTTGAAAGCCAAATTTCTGATGACAGGTTCCCTTTAAGTCTCTACTAATACTTGGATATTTACTGTCATTTTATGGCAAGAAACTTACATTATGATGAATCTCTGAGCTTTTCAATATTGTAAAATGATCCCAGGTCTCAGACAGAAATACTCACTGAATGTGTCTTTTTACACAGATGAATTTAGATGGAATCTGATCTGCAGGTAAATAATGTTTATATCCTGTGTATATGGCTTACTGAAAATGCAGCTGTGATGCCCTGGCCTATTAGGTCATCACAGGGTATTGTGCAACCTGCACTTCTGCACAGTATCCACTCCTCCTTGGTTACGGATCCTGGTCCTTTGGTGTTGCTAACAGCTTAGCCAATCAAAATCCTAGAAACACTTAACACCGAACCCACCAGACACACCATTGGGGGGCTTGAAGGGAATAGGGACGCCCAGATGGGGGGTTTTTAGGGTAAGGTGAGAGAAGCGAAACAGGAGTGGAAGGAGAAGGAGGTGAAAAAGTGACTCTCCGAGAGGGAGAGGTCACTGGTCCAGAGCAGGGCTCCTGAAGTTATTAGGTGGCAGACGTTGGTCTGGGCCTGGTAGGAGCTGGAACCCCGGTCTCAGGGGATTGTGTCAAGGGGCACAGACTGCGGAGGAGGGCAGCCAGCGGCCTTGAGCCACCACTGGGCAGGGGCCAGGTCACGACGGGGTACATGGACCCTAGGCCGGGAAGTAGCTTCACGTGTCCTGGTAATTTACCCGACGGGGGTGAACACTTCAAGATTCATCCCCAAACCGCTCCAAAATCTGGGTATTAGCGCACCGATGGGATAGGACTTGCCCAAATACAGTCCAAAGAAATCCTACGTGTGAACCCTGAGAGCAATGTCACTCCATTAGCCATACGGGTGAGCGGGACCCGAAAAGTTTCAAGCTTGAGGGTCCAACTAGTGAGAAGGTGCCACGGAAAAGGCCACAGGCTAACAGCAACACCAAGGGCAAGGACCCCAGCATGCTCCCTCTAAGCTATAGTGGTGCTCAGAGTTCTGGTTTACAAGCTGTCGGTGTTATTATTTCTGGACTGAGTGAGTACACTGAAAAGCCCCTTTTCCTCTACTCAACGGCACTCCCTTCACCAACATCCCAACGGGCCCCAGGGCATAAACCCCCTAGCCACGGAAGGGTTAAACACCTTGCTGCTATACTACCGCAACCGGGCTTCCCCCACCAACAGCAGCAGTGGTACACCACCTTACCACGCACCGTGGGTGGTGTCACGAACATTCCAAATCCCCTGTACATACTCCCCACCCCCCCGCTCTTCTTTTAATTCGAGTGTCCGCGCGGACCCCCCGGATCTGGAGACCCCTCGAGCCACCGCGGCTTCGGATCCGAGTGGCTCGGCCGCTGACATGGGGGTGGTACACCTTAACAGGGCGAAAATGAAGTTCTATTGACCCTGTAGCTACACACTTCCAGTCATAGGGGCAGAGCAGGGAGCGATTACAGTCACCGCTTACTATACTGTGAGCATGCTGTAATGATTCCTGTCATTTTGATTGATACCCTTTGTTTTAAAAGAAAACTTAATTTTCTCTATCTAGTTGTGCTTCTATGAGGGGCTGCTGATAAGTCTTCGGCTTTGTGATAGTTTTTTGTTTCTATGTCAATGAATCTTACATCACATGCAAGCCTTATGTGTCTAATATATGTTTTCAAAATGTTGTGTTTGTTGCTTATGGTAACAGTGTTCTACAAACGCAGGAAAACAAAATGGAGTCTAATGTGATATTCACAGCAACTGAGAGCAGAGGCGTGATAAAATTCTTGTTTCTGCAAGGAAAGTCCGCAAAGGCTATTCATGGTGATATGTCGCAGAAATTGGGGGGGGTCAATGCCCTTCATATTCCACAGTTAAGAACTGGGTTGACAAATTTAAACAGGCCACCAATGACAAGGAATGTCCTGGATAACCGACAGTGGTTGGAGTGGAAGTTACTGGATCGACTGGTCACTATGGATGAAACGTTGATTTATTTTTATGACCCTGAAAACAAGAAGCAGTCAAAAGAGTGAAGGCACAGTGGTTCGCCTCATCCAAAGAAGTTCGGATGCAAAAATCAGCCACTAAGGTGATGGTGTCTGTGTTCTGGGATAAGGAGGGCGTGCTGCTAGTGGACTAGCTTCAAAAGGGATCCACCATCAATGCAAGGTATTACATTGAACTTTTGGAGCAATTGATGGCAGATCTGAAGGCCAAAAGGTGCAGCAAGTTGTTCAAAGGAATCTTGTTCCTGCAAGACAACGCCTCTGCTCACACTGCACAAGTGACCATGGAAAAACTGGCAGAGCTGGGCTTCAGGCTGGTTGACCACTTACTTTATTTACCAGATCTAGCTCCTTCCGACTATATATCATCAGTCTCCAAACCTGAAGAAACACCTCAAGAGTACCAAATTTCACACCATATTTGATTCCATGGCTGCTACGGATACCTGGCTTGAGGCACAACCGAAATCCTTGTTATTTGCTAGGCTTACAGAACTTGGAATACTGATGTAAGAAGTGTGTTGACATCAGTGGAGAGTATGTGGAATAAATGTAAAGTTTCATCATCCTATCTCGTTTCTTTCTGGGTAAAGCCAAAGACTTATCAGTAGCCCCTCGTAGTAAGCAGGTTACACAGGTTTTAAACACTATTAACGTCTAGATCAGTGGTCCCCAACCTTTCTTCATTGGCAAACCATATTCAGCTCTGAAAGAGGGTAAAGAGCCACATCCACTCTTCTTCAAATAGAGTAGTGACTCTCAGATCCCCATTACCAGTATAATGACAGCCAAAAATTTCCCACAGGAATCATACTTAGGCAGAATACTTACATGCAAGAGTTCTTACCTTACCCATGATTCGGTATTCTTGTATCATTCACTCACATGACACTACC
The DNA here is from genome assembly GCF_048569485.1 of Anomaloglossus baeobatrachus. Taxonomy (NCBI): domain Eukaryota; kingdom Metazoa; phylum Chordata; class Amphibia; order Anura; family Aromobatidae; genus Anomaloglossus; species Anomaloglossus baeobatrachus. The sequence continues at coordinate 174,474,516 of NC_134355.1, forward strand.
ACATCCAGCTTCAAGTACCTCCTCCAACTGGCAGTATTGTCTTATCTCCAGATTACAATAATTTATCTCCAAAGCCTCAAGGCCAGTATATGCATCCAAATATGTTCTTCTCTGTGGAGCTAGTCACAAAAGTCACCATCTACAGACCAACTCTCCATAGGTATTTGCTAGACCCGGTGTTAATGAGCCAATTGGCGGACAGACACAAGTCACAAACCAGAGGCTGGCGAGACACATGTGGCTCCCGAGCCACAGTTGGGGACTCTTGCTCTAGATTAACCCTATGACAGCAGGTAAATTGTGCTTCTTGAGGTGAAAGGTTCATTTTAAAGTATGTAATGCTATTGTTGAGGAGAGCCATAAGATGAAATACTTAATTAACCTCTGAACATAGAGCACTGTGGGAAGTGTGTTCAATGAAATGAATTATCTATACATAAGCCAGTCACTCTTAAGAGGAAGCCAAGATGGCCTCCGATGACATCACAGACCCTACCATCAGCATGGATCCATGGTGATGGTGATGGGAGGGACGTCATCTGGTGGATCCATGCTGATGGTAGGGTCTGTGATGTCATCGGGGGCCATCTTGGCTTCCTCTTAAGAGTGACTGGCTTATGTATAGATAATTCATTTCATTGAACACACTTCCCACAGTGCTCTATGTTCAGAGGTTAATTAAGTATTTCATCTTATGGCTCTCCTCAACACTATTGTACAGTAATGCTAATTTGGCAGAAATCTGATGCAGACATTTCAGCAACAAATTTGCATCTCCTGGCAGAAAACTGCACCGAAACGGCATCAAAAATGTTTTTGTTCATTTTTTCTACCAAGAGATGCAGATTTGGTTCTGAAATTTCTGCCCCATATTCCTGCACCACATCTACATCTCCTGGCAAAAAAAAAATTGCATCACTACCGCATCAAACCGCATCAAAACCTTGTTGTGCGTTCATGCACTTTTTGCCAGCATATACAGATTTGGTGCAGGAATGTGGTGTATAAACATCAGCACCAAATCTGTATCTCTTGGCAAAAAAAAAATCAGTTATCAGTTAGGTGAATATGTCGCGGGCGGGGAGGAGGGTGTCAGCACACCGCGCTCACCCCTTCTGCTCGGGTCCGGCAGCTGCTCAGTGGTGGCTCGAGCGGTGGGCCGGATCCCGGGGTTTCTCGAGCGACACTCCTCGCCCGTGAGTGAAAGGGGGTTGTTGGGTGTGGGGATTGTTATAGTTCGTGACGCCACCCACGGTTGTGGTGATTTCACCACCGCTGCTCAATATGGGGCTGCCGGGGATGGTGATGCGGAGCAGCCAGTTGTTGTGTTGCCCCTCCGTGGGTAGGGGTTGGTGATCCCGGGGCCCGGTGATGGAGAAGTAGGTGCGGGGCCTGATGGGCTCAGGGACGCGGGGGCAGCGCTGTGCCTTGCGGCACTGTGGTACTCACTCAGCCTGAGACACGGACACAGTTTGTACGGTAAACCAAACGGCTGGTAGGACGGTCCCACAGACGGCTGCACCTGCACTCCCGGTAGGTGACGGTGATGTCCCTCTTCCTTGCACCTATGTTTGACTTGTGGTAGCGGTGGATTCCCTCCGGTTACCCGCTCCCCGACTGCAATCTGGGCCGGAGGAGCTCTACACTTTGCCCGCAGGCGCTGGCCCTGAGAAACTGGTGCCATGGCGGTGGCGGTGTCTCTCCAATACGGGTTGGGCTGTTGCCTTCAATCGGGACTTGGTTGTTGGGGGATCTGCGTCCCCGTCACTGATGGATTCGGCAAATTTGGCGACTCCTAGCCTTGCCGGGGTCCGAGAGGCCCCTGCCCTGGTGCTGACTGTCCTTCGGAACACTGCTCCAGACCACCGGGCACACAGCCAACGGGGTCCTTCCAGGAACTTCCAAACGGTCCCCCTCCAGACAGTCACCGCCGTCGCTGACCTTGTTGATCTGGCCCTACACAAAGCTGGACCCTTCAGGCTTTCTTTCTTTACTGTCACTTCACTTGCTTTCCTCCTTTTCCACTTTTCTACTTTCACTTTCTTAACTCCTCTACTTAGCTCCTCACACTTGCCCTACCTGGGCTAAACTGCCTGGTTTTCCCGCCTCCAGAGTTGTGAGCTCCTCGGTGGGCGGAGCCAACCGCCTGGCCCACCCCCTGGTGTGCATCATCAAACTCCTGGAGGAAGGCAACAAGGATTTGTGGTTAGCATTGGTGTGCCTACCTGGAGTGTGGGGTGTGGTGGTGTTGTGACCCGTGTCCCCTGGCTTGCCCAGGGCGACACATTCCCCCTTAGCAAAATGCAGACCGTCCGCGGGCTGCCGTCCTACACCGGTTTTATTTTTCTGTAAAAAGGGGTAACAAGGTTAAACAAACATAAATAACATTTTTAATCAAAACTCTTCCCAAGACGGGAGGCACATTTACTTAAACGTTGCAACGGTTTACTGTCACGGTTTCCGCTCTCTCCCACCCAAGCAACCTGGCCCTGATGCTGCCCCTAAAACCCAGGCAGCACCCCTTGACCCACAGTCCAGCACAAGTCACCCGAGCGGGATCTGTCCTTCCCCTCCAGAGGGTGGCCACCGGTTCCTTTGGTGGCTGGGCCCCAGCCTGCTCCGCTCAGGGCCCTCCCTCCAACCTGCCTCTCCGGAGACGGTATTGCGGAAACGGTAACGGTAACCAACATATTTACAAGCCACTTAACGTTTGTGGTGCCCTGCAAGTTCACGGGCTTGTCCATGGATAGTTCCCATGCAAAACTTAAACGGTCCCCACGGGGACAACGGTGCCGGCTCCGGCCGGTTCCAATCACAAGCAAATCAGGTAAATCTTCGGTTATCATCATTTTCTTATCATTTTCAACTTTTAAAACTTTTCAAACAAACAAACACTCAGTGGTGGTCCCAACGGGGACGGTGCAATGGGCATCCGCTGCCCTACGGGGTGTCTTCGTCCTCCTCACCCGGTTCGGGGTGGAAGGACACGGACACTAGCCCCTCCAGTGCATAGCAAGCACGGCGTGGAAGGGCCGCCCGATACCCGTTGCCTCCGATTCGGGGAATATAAGTGGCCTCCATGCCAGGCAGGGCAACGACTTCCTCCTCTTCTTCCGACACAGGCTCAGTGTCAGGCCCGGGGTCGCTGTCTTCTGCCCCCGCCGCAGTCACAGAGGAAGGCACACCCGACGGGCCAGGTGCGGTGCAGCGCGCGAGCGAGTAGGACGGAGGTAACACAGGAGCCAGGGGTAGACCGGGTCCCTCAGCCGCAGCGACCGGTCCCTCGGGGACACAGGGGCGTGGGTCATTCTCCAGCTCCTCCATCACGGCCTCCACTCCATACACTCGCGCCACAGCAACTAGGGCCTCCACCTCCGCGGCCCACTGCGCCATCAGCCCGCCGATCTGACTCTGGTAGCGACGGCAGATCCCCGCCGCCCGGGCCCTCAACCATGCTGCTGTTCCCGACACCGGCTCGGTAGTCTCTGCAGAACTAGGTGGGGCGGACATCTCGGCAGTCGTGCTTTCCAGGAACCCAGTATTGCTGCAGAGTCCTGGCGTCCCTGCTTCTATAGCTGTAGCTACATGCGTCCAGCCGCCATCGCGTCCCCCTTAGCTCTTTCCGGCCCCTCCTCTCTCGGGGCGGAGTTTTGGCCTTCGCGCCTCTACTGCTCGAGAAGACGCTCGAGCGGGAACTTTTCGCGCCAAAGATGGCGGCTTCTGAAATTTTCCTGCCGGATGCCTCCGGCGGTAACAAGGCGCACCTCTACCTGACGGCAGAGCGGTAAGATCCTGTTCGTGACGCCAAGTTGTCGCGGGCGGGGAGGAGGGTGTCAGCACACCGCGCTCACCCCTTCTGCTCTGGTCCGGCAGCTGCTCAGTGGTGGCTCGAGCGGTGGGCCGGATCCCGGGGTTTCTCGAGCGACACTCCTCGCCCGTGAGTGAAAGGGGGTTGTTGGGTGTGGGGATTGTTATAGTTCGTGACGCCACCCACGGTTGTGGTGATTTCACCACCGCTGCTCAATATGGGGCTCCCGGGGATGGTGATGCGGAGCAGCCAGTTGTTGTGTTGCCCCTCTGTGGGTAGGGGTTGGTGATCCCGGGGCCCGGTGATGGAGAAGTAGGTGCGGGGCCTGATGGGCGCAGGGACGCGGGGGCAGTGCTGTGCCTTGCGGCACTGTGGTACTCACTCAGCCTGAGACACGGACACAGTTTGTACGGTAAACCAAACGGCTGGTAGGACGGTCCCACAGACGGCTGCACCTGCACTCCCGGTAGGTGACGGTGATGTCCCTCTTCCTTGCACCTATGTTTGACTTGTGGTAGCGGTGGATTCCCTCCGGTTACCCGCTCCCCGACTGCAATCTGGGCCGGAGGAGCTCTACACTTTGCCCGCAGGCGCTGGCCCTGAGAAACTGGTGCCGTGGCGGTGGCGGTGTCTCTCCAATACGGGTTGGGCTGTTGCCTTCAATCGGGACTTGGTTGTTGGGGGATCTGCGTCCCCGTCACTGACGGATTCGGCAAATTTGGTGACTCCTAGCCTTGCCGGGGTCCGAGAGGCCCCTGCCCTGGTGCTGACTGTCCTTCGGAACACTGCTCCAGACCACCGGGCACACAGCCAACGGGGTCCTTCCAGGAACTTCCAAACGGTCCCCCTCCAGACAGTAACCGCCGTCGCTGACCTTGTTGATCTGGCCCTACACAAAGCTGGACCCTTCAGGCTTTCTTTCTTTACTGTCACTTCACTTGCTTTCCTCCTTTTCCACTTTTCTACTTTCACTTTCTTAACTCCTCTACTTAGCTCCTCACACTTGCCCTACCTGGGCTAAACTGCCTGGTTTTCCCGCCTCCAGAGTTGTGAGCTCCTCGGTGGGCGGAGCCAACCGCCTGGCCCACCCCCTGGTGTGCATCATCAAACTCCTGGAGGAAGGCAACAAGGATTTGTGGTTAGCATTGGTGTGCCTACCTGGAGTGTGGGGTGTGGTGGTGTTGTGACCCGTGTCCCCTGGCTTGCCCAGGGCGACACAAATATTCCTGAAGAAGTAGAGGGGTTCTCTCCGAAATGTGAAGACATAAAATCACTATAGTTAAATCGTGGATTGTCTCTTCAGTATGGCAGCGTGACATCACACACTGTCCATCTAATGGTTCATGATGTAAACTTTGAAAGCTATATGAAACTCATCCTAAATTTAACACAATTCTTCAACTTGGGAAAAACATCTCATCTAAGGTAATTTTAAGGAGTTAGATGTGAAGTTACAGGGATTTACCTTTTTTGGATTGCCATATGACGTTAACTGGATTGTAAAGCAACCCTCTCAGTAATATCTCTCAGTACTTGTATGACAAGAGCATTGGGTGCGTTGGACTCACTTTTTGTGTCATGTTTTATGCTGAAAATGTAGGAATTAACAACTTTTAGACAAATTAAATTACATGTACTGTACATTGTAGACAATAATAACCTATTGCCTGGTGTGGTTGTAACGTACTGGTTACCTACTGGTTACCTACCTGGTCTGTCTCCTCTTTTGGGTCAGTAGGCATTATAACACACCACCACACCACATGGGATTTTATAGCGCCCCTGAGATCCTCAGGGCACTACAGGGAACTGCATCCTCTTGGGGATGCAGGACCCACCCCCTGGGACCTGGGGTACCAGTGCCGATTCCACCAAAACATGACCAAAATCCTAGTTCTCCACTCCACACTGGGTATAGAGGGTTAACCATGTAAGAGGATGGTCGCCATGGGAACGAGTCCCTGGGTATAGCCAGCCTGGTGAAGGGGTCAGCAGGCAGTCAGTAGGGAGTCGAGTGGCACACAGAAGAGGTGTGCGGACGTGCCTGAGCTGGGTCCGTGTAACAGTGACCCGGGGGCACAGGAGAGAGGTCGCCAGGACGGATACCAGAAATACCGCTGGGACCGGAGGACGCATGGGGCACAGGGCCCCAGGTCAAGCGTCAGTTTCAAACGTTTTGATCAATACCTGCCTAGTGAGGACACCTTCACAGACTTCACAGAACCAAATAATCTGGGGTCATCAGCGGTAAAACTAGGATCGGGGTTCGGACACTTACCTCCCTACATGGTCCGCACTGCCTGCCGTACAGAGAAGGAGACTGTACCCCAAAAGGGACAGTCGGGGTCCCCGAATGCTCCACGCTACCGGGACCCAATCAACTGAGAGTGACGGGGACAGAGCAGCCTGGGTCACTACATTGGCACTGGTTCTCCAAGGGACCTGAACCAGCAACCTCTGGGTCCACAGTGAGTAGAGACTGTTAAAGACAACCCGGTGTGGTCTCCATCATTGCCCCCATTACATCTCTCAGGCGCGGCCCTACCTGCGGAGGGCCAAACACCATTACTGCAATCACCACCAGCACTGGGAGTACCCACATTCAGTAGCGGCGGTTCTCCATCCTTGACCGCAACCCGCAGGTGACGTTACATGACAAAAACTATTATCTCCCCTGTAAATACTTCCATTACAAAAGGGGCCCAGGGCACGGAACCGGGCAACGGCCACCCAAAGTGACATTCCCTAATACAAGTACTGCCCGGGACCGAGTACTCCATATCCCTGGGCGACACAATTTTTCCTAAGTGGCTTTGGCTCTACCTAGCCCCAGCCATTCATCATGCTCATCTCCATTATTACTTTTATTCTGAAGATACAGGATGCCACCAAGTAGGCAGAAAAGTTGGTGCATTTCAAGTATTCTGTTATCTTTCCCATAATTCAGCTTACCTCATTCCGGGTTTATGATTGTTACTACACTTCCTCCTCTCCACTTGTTAGGAGTCTGTAGCGTCCTCTTCCCAGGTCCCTTGGGAGACATGAGAAATCATTTGATGGTCTTTTAGGGAGCCAGGTCCTAATTGGTGTTTTTAGTTGTTTGGCCAGGGCATTTTAACCCTTCACCCATAAGTCAATTTCCACCTTCCTGACCAGGCCATTTTTTGGAATTCTGACCAATGTAATTTTTACAGGCTATAACTCTAGAATACTTCAACAGATCACAGTGATTCTGAGACTGTTTTTTTCATGACATAGTGTATTTCATAATAGTGGTAAATTTAGGTTGATAGTTTTTGAGCTTATTTGTGAAAACATAGGAAATTTGATGAAGATTTTGCAATTTTTAAACTTTAAATTTGTATGTCCTTAAATGTGAGAGTTATATCAGACAAAATAGTTAATAAATAACATTTCACACATGTCTACTTAACATCAGCACAATTTTTGAAACATTTTTTTTTGTTAGGAAGTTAGAAGGGTTTAAAGTTTATCAGCAATTTCGCCAACAAAATTTACAAAACCATATTTTTAGGGACCCCATCACATTTGAAGTGACTTTGAGAGGCCTAGGTGACAGGTAATACCCAAAATTGACAATTTTAATTTTACTTTTTCCCAGAAAAATGATACTTTAGCCATAACATTTTTCACAAGGGTAACCTGAGAAAATGCACCCTAAAATTGCATGTGCAATTGAGTCCACTGATTCCTCACATGTTTTGGAAATCTACTGTTTAGGTGCACAACAGGACTCAGAAGGGAAGAAGTGGCATTTGAATTTTTGAAATTAGCAAACACCATGTAGTGCTTGGAGAGCCCCCGAGGGGCCTAAACAGTGGAGCTCCCCCACAAAGTGACCCTATTTTGGAAACTAGACCCATCAAGTAATTTAGATGTTTGGTGAGCACCTTGAAACCTCGGGTGTTTCACAGAATTTTATAACGTTGAGCCGTGAAAATAAAAAAATAAATTTTTCTCACATAATTGTTAGTTAACTAGTTAGCTAAAGGTAACAGAAAAAATGCACCATATAATTTATTGTACAATTGCTCCTGAGTACGCTGTTACTTCATATGTGGTAGAAATCTACTGTTTGGGGTGCATGACAGGGCTCGGAAGGGAAAGAGCGCCATTCTAATTTTTGAGAGCAAAATTTGCTGGAATCATTATCGGATGCTATGCCACATTTGTAGAGCGCCTAAGGGGCTTAAACAGTGGAGCTTCCCCACAAGTGACCCCACTTTGAAACTAAAAACTAAGCCCCTCAAGGAATTTATGTAGATTGTTCGTGAGCACCTTGAAACCCTGGGGCATTACGAAATTAAAGAATGTTGTACCGTGGAAAAAAAATAAAGATTTTTACCACAAAATCATTCCTTCAACCAGATAACTTTTTTTTCCAGAAGGATAACAGGAGAAAATCCACCTCAATTTTATTGTGCAATTTCTCCTGAGTATGCTGATACCTCATATATGGTGGAAATCAACTGTTTGGGTGCACAGCAGGGCTCGGAAGGGAAGCAGCACCATTTCACTTTTTGAAAGCTAAAATAGTTGCAATCTTTAACAGCTGCCATGTTGCTTTGGAGAGCCTCTAATGTGCCTAAACAGTGGCGCTCCCCCACAAGTGAACCCATTTTGGAAACTAGACCCTTCAAGTAATTTATCTAGATGTTTGGTGAGCACCTTGAACTCCCTAGTGCTTCACAGAATTTTATAACATTGAGGCGTGAAAATAAAAAAAATACATTTTTACCACAAAATTGTTTTTTCAACCAGATAGCTTTTTTTCACAAGGTTAACAGGAAAAAAATCACCATACAGTTTATTGTGCAATTTCTCCTAAGTATGCTAATACCTCATATGTGGTGGAAATCAACTGTTTGGGCTCATGGCAGGACTCAGAAGGCAAACACTGCTATTTGACTGCAAAATTGGCTGGAATCATTAGGGAATGCCATGTCGCAATTGGAGAGCCCATGTTGTACCTATACAGTGGAGCTTCCCCACAAGTGACTCCATTTTGGAAACTAGACCCATCAAGGAATTGATATACCGTAGATGGTTGGTGAGCACCTTGAACCCCTAAGTGCTTCACAGAATTTTATCTTGTTGAGCCGTGAACATGAAAAAATACGTTTTTAACTTAAAAAATTTGCTTTAACCCTAAATTTTTCAAATTTACTAGGATAACAGGAGATAATACACTCTAAAATGTTGTTGTGCAATTCTTCCTGAGTACACAAATAACCCAGATGTGGTAGAAAACTACTTCTGAGGCACAGTACAAACTGATGAAGGGAAGGAGTGCCATATTGGAGTGCAGATTTAGTTGGAATGGTTTGCGGGTACCATGTCACACTGGCATAGTCCTTGAGGTGAAGAACAGCAAAAACTCCCCAGAAGTGACCACATTTTACAAACTGCACCCATCAATGTATTCATCATACATGGTACAGTGAGCATATTGACTCTACAAGTGTGTCACAAAATGTTATACTATTGGGCAGTAAGAAAAATTATATTATTACCACTAAAATGTTATTTTAACCACAGATTTCCAAATTTTTTTTACAAGGAGAATAGGTAAAAAAAGCCCTATAGTATGTTACACAATTTTTCCTGAATGTGGCAATACCCCACATGTGACTGCACAGTACTGTTTGGCTGCACTGCAGGGCTCAGGAGGGAAGAAGCGCCATTTGATTTTTGGAGCGCACATTTTCCTAGAATAGTTTGCAGACTCCATTTGCAGAGCCAGAACAGAAAAAATCCCCTCAAGTGAACAAATTTTGGAAGTTACTCCATGCTGGCCATTCATCTATGGCTGTAGTGATGATTTAGTCTCTGGAAAACACCCATGGTGTGAAATGCAGTGAATGCTGCAGAATTTAAAATTGAAAATTCCCGATGCTATGAAAGTTACATACGGAATCCATTTCATTCATGGTTTTTCTTTCTCTACCTACCAATTTCATGTTAGATCTGCCTTGTATAATTAAGCACAATCCTGTTATCAGTTGGAAAACTGAAGCGATTAAAGCCCCTTTCACATTTTACGACTTACCAGCGATCCCAAAAACGATGCGACCTGATAAGGATCGCTGGTAAGTCGCTGGGAGGTCGCCAGTGAGATGTCACACAGTCAGATCTTACCAACGATGCAGTAACGATGAGCGATCTGTATAACGATGAGCAACCTGTATAGGAGGTCATTGTTAGGTGTCAAACACAGCAATGTTTCCTGCCCAGCAGGATATCACCTTTGAAGAAAATGGTCCGGACCCTTTGGCAACGACTAGCGATCTCACAGCAGGGGCCTGATCGCTGGTAGGTGTCACACATAATGCGATCGCTGACGAGATCGTTACTGCGTCACAGAAACGGTGACGCAGCAATAATCTCGTTAGCGGTCTCGTTGTGTGTGACGGGACCTTAAGTCATGGGGTGACTTTTGATTTTCTAGATGTTTGTTGAGATCCTCCGTGAGGACTCATCTTCCAGAATTCATTCAGGACTTCTGTGATGTTTTTTTCTGAGACTGAGTGTTATAATCTTCGGTTGCATAGGCTTTATACCAGGAGCTAAAATGCTTAAATCTTGCCTGTTTAACCTTTGTCCTCCTGAGAGTGAAGCTTGGAAAGAGTATATTTGAAAGAGTTTGGCTTAGGGCATATACGGCAATCCACCTCTCCAGTTGCCATGTTTTTTTTTTTTGTTCAAAAGAGAGATCAAAGGCTGCATCCGTTTTTGGATTTTAGAGAGATCAATAACATCACGATTCCGAATCCTTACCATTTGCCCCTTATCCCTGACCTTTTTTTATCTAATTATCTGGAGCTTAATGCTTTTCCAAACTTGACTTGAGAGAGGCATACAACCTTATACATGTTCGCCAGGGTGGAGAATGGAAAACCGCATTCAATACGACTGAAGGTCATTTTGAAAATTTGGTGATGCCATTCAGATTAACCAAATTTCATAAATGACTCAATTTTTGAGTTTGATAGATACGACATAATAAAATTAATCTAGGTTTTTTTGGTTGTTGCTATTCCTTTAACCCCTTCATAACCAAGGACGTACCGGTATGTCCTATATAATGAAGGGATGATCACCGCTGGCTGCTGCGGTGAGCCATCAGCAATTCCTGTACATGTCTGCTGATTTGAACAGCATACATGTGTGGCTATCAGGTGCGGGTGGATTTGCAATCCACCCATGCTTGTTAACCCCTTAGATCGTGCTGTCAAAATGTGACAGCGCAATTTAAATGGCTACTGCAGGGAAATCACCTCTCCCCGTTGTCATTAGAGGCCCCGTGATGCGATCACAGGGAGCCAATAGTTGCCATGGTAGCGACTTGTCATGTGATGACTCCTGACGCTATAATTACGGCTGTGACAGGTGAGCAGCATTTCTGCTGATCAGAGCTGAGCAGCATAATGTAGAGACAGAGACCCTGATTCAAGCAAGGTGTCATTTACTGAGCTGTTTTTTGTCATTCAAATAAAATATTTTTTTTCTCTGCTTCAGATCTAGCAGTTATACAGAGCTCATGGATACAGAATACACTGCACTACCTGGCATCACGCCAAGTAGTCCTCTAATGATAATCTACTGCTGATTTAACAGTGCTTTTATCAAAACTACACTAAGCAACCCAGAAGGTGAAACACGTCTGGATTCAGGATCTCTGTCCCTAAGTTATGCTGCTCTCAGATTAGGTGTTAAAAACCTGTGACAGATTCCCTTTAAACTCCAGGCAGGCACGGAGGTTCGTTTTTTTGCTTGGTTTGATTTAGTTGTCACTTGTTGTCTCCCTTGGTCTAAGGCTATGTGCCCATGGAACTCTGTAACTGCGGAATTTGCCGCAGAAAACCTGCAGATTTATCTGGATTTTCTAGATAAACAAGCAGGTTTTAGCAAGTACAGACATTGCCCATGTTATCCTATGGGACTTGGGGAGAGTCTGTATCCATGCTGCTGTTTTTGCAGCTGCAGAACATGCTGCAGTTGTTCCACAGTCACACGTAACTGCATGGCAATTATTCCTGCGGAATTACCTGCGGAAATCCCGGCCCTCCACCCTGGAGATAGAGGCCGGGACTTCCGCAGGTAAGTCGCACGAATGTCCGCAGGTTTACCGCATCTATTTTTCTGGAATCCCGCAGCTATGTATAGCTGCGGATTTCAGGGATCAGCTGCGGGAAACCTGCAGCCGTACCTGCGGATATATCCGCGGGTCCATAGTGCCATGGGCACATATCCTTAGAATGCCAAAACTAAGTTGAAGGACGAAAACCCTGTCAACATTCTTAGTGAGAAGTCGGTGGTTGTTGCTTTGGAGGTAGACAGCTTATTCAGGAGGCTCAGTATAGTGTGCTGGAAGGTTTACCCGTAAACAAACTTTAAGTACCACCCTCTTTACAGCTAGATCTGCTTAATGAAGTACATAATTCCATTTTAGCTGTGCAAGAGTATGTCCATAAATGTAAAATCTATACCAGGTCTAAAGCCTCCCATCAAGCTCAGCTGTTTATGTTAAGTTACCTTAAGGTTGAACTAGATGGACCTAGGTCTTTTTCCAACCTAGGTAACTATGTAATCTCTTGCCTAACGAGGTTCCGTTGCTTCCCTGGACAAATTTGTTCGTGGACTTTGTCACTGACTTGCCTAGCTCTAGTGGTAATATAGTCGTGTGAGTAGTGGGGTATTATTTTATCAAAATGGTTTATATGGTCTCACTTCAAAAGTTGCCAACTAGTAAGAGCTTGGCAGCGTTGCTCATTTCTCATAACGTTAAATTGCATGGTGTTCTCAACAACATTATTTCCGATAAACGGGCTCTATTTCTGGATAGCTTGTGGCATAGTTTTTGCTCCTAATTGGTTATCAAACTGTCTATTCCGTGACGTTATCATCCTGAGACTAATGAGCAAACTGAAAGGGTGAACCAAGAGGTAGAGCAGTATTTGACATATTGTGTTTGCTCTAATCAGGAAGACTGGATGGAGTTTCTACCTCTTGCCATGTTTGCTCTAAATAACCATACCTCTACAGATACTGGTATCTCACCTTTTTTTTGCTGCCTGAGTTTTCATCCAGTTTTTGTGAACTTTTCAGCATTACAGTCCTCTGTGCAACAGTAGGAGAGATTTTCTTCCTTATTTAATTATAGTCTGGAAGGAGGTTCAAAAGGGGTCTTTTGGTATCTGGTGAATGGGACAAAAGAGGTCCCAACTGCAAACAGGGGACAGGGGGGATTTTGTGTGGTTGTCTTCAACAAAGGATTTTCCTGTTGCTTAGAGAATCTTTCCATTCTTCCCTTTTAAAAACATTTAAGGGAACGCTTGGTCCTCAAGACATAGTTGATATACGTTAAGAGTATGAGGTAGAAAGGTTCTTGGGTCCAGGTGGATCATGTGCAGTACCTCATTAAATGGAAGGGTTATGGTCCTGAAGATAACTCCTGGATTGATTAGGGGGATCTTCTTGTAGTTTGTCTTGTGCGAGAGTTCCATCAGTGATGTCAGATGTTTCCAAGGGTCCAATGTCCCCTCATAGTAAGGTGGGTACTGTCATGGCTCAGTCTAGGGATTTGATCTGGTGACCTTCTGTTTTTTGGTTGGTTCCCCTGTCGGCTGGGCTATTGCCTTTTCTTTCCTGTTCTTATGCTAATGAATTCTATTGTCTTTGTTTTCCCTTCTTGGTTGCTTCTCACCAGGTGCCTCTCATTTCTTTATTGTGGTTTACCCTATCACATGATGGATTTGGTTATATATGTGCACCCTTCACCTCACTTCCCTGTTGGCTATATTTCTATATGAACTTGTTTCTTGCGATTTCCAGCACTTCATATTTGATGTTTCCGTGGAAGAAAACAACCAGTTGAGTGTTTGTTGTTTCTCTGTGTGTTTTCCTTTTCAGTTCCCCCACCCTGTATGTTTTTTCAGTTTACCTCATTCTGGGTGTGTGTTTGTTACTACACTCCTTCCTGTCCCTTTTTTGGCAGTGTGTAGCAGCCTCTTCCCAGTTCCCTCAGGAGGCATGAGAAACTATTTCTTGGCCTTTTAGGGAGCCAGGTCTGAATTGATGTTTTTAGTTGTGTGGTTAGGGCCCTTTAGTCTGTTCAGGGACCTGTGGAGAATGGCTGTTCATTCTACTTTCCATTTCCCATATGTGTAAAGTGCATTAAGTTAAGTGCCGTTAATTAATCCTAGATTTTTCAGCCATAATCTACCCTGTGTGAACTCCTTACCTCTTAGCAATGGGTACAGCTGAAAAAACAAGCCACAGAACTGAAGTAGAACTGTCCACATATTCATGACTATGTAAGTATAAAAGTAGTACGGTACTTGTTTTTATATGACAAATCATGGTGAAAAGTATAAATTATATAAAAATTTTGGTACTTTTTCAGAATGCACATTATCTTTCTATTTGGGTGCTACCCGCAGACCTTTAAGATCTTAAGATGCTTATATTTTTGCGCCCATAGTCTTTGACTCCAAATTTCCCAGGTAAAGCATCATATTTTTCCCATTCAGAAAACACAATGTTCTCCAAATCTTAATCAGTTTCATATGGTTGAATGTGATTAGTATGGGCATATTTAAAGGCCAAGCTTACAATTTATGATATTTCTGGCTCTGATGTTAAGCTTGTCAAGCGAATTTATATTCGCTTGCTACTTTTTCCTGCATTATAGTCTGCGTCCAACCTTCTCAAGTCTAACACAAGTATTCAGGTTTCTAAACCACATTTGTCACAACCGCTGTAAATCCAATTTAAAACCATTGTGTTATAATATGATAGCCATAACTAAAATAATGGAGAGCGCATATAGGGTCTTATCTGGTTAAAAAGTGAGGTACAATCTGAAAAAGGACTCATCTGTCAGGGTTGTGAAAGGCACAACCCCTCTGTAAGCCTGAAGAGATAATGGCGGCTGTCACAGTACCCACGTGGAAATTCTTAATATGGATAAAGTGAATGGGTAAAAAACTGCGCTGCCCCCAGAATAGATAAATTAATGTTGAGTTTATTTGTTACAGGTCGACGCGTTTCTGGGAACTACGTCCCCTTCATCAGGACCAAAGAAATACAACATATCAACATAGATATGTTGTATTTCTTTGGTCCTGATGAAATAAACTCAACATTAATTTATCTATTCTGATGGCAGCGCAGTTTTATACCCATTCACTTTATCCATGATATGTTGGTCATGTTATCTTATTGTATATGGTACTGTTAAAAACTTTTAGATAGGTGTTGAAAATGCTACAAAGCAGGAATACTTTTAAAAAAAATAGAGGTGTCAATATTTTATTTTTATCATCTACCATCCCGTGCCTTCAAAACCAGATATATTTTTCTGGGTACACTTGCACACAGTTTTTGAAGGAACTCGGTGGGTACGTTTTTCCAAATATCTTGGAGGACTAATCACAGATCTTCTGTGGATGTAGGCTTGTGCAAATCCTTCTTTCTCATCGTGTAAGCCCTAATAGACTCAATAATATTGAGATCATGGCCCTGTGGGGGCTATAATATTAATAAAACAGATGCATTCCTTATGGTATTACAGGTGAATAAGTAATTGCCTTTATTGCTCAGCATTGAGGATACCAAGAACTGGGCATCACTGGGGACTGTAGATGCAGTGGTCAGTTAATGAATATTAGTGCAGCAGATGAAAAACACATCATTTTTACTTTGAAATCAGAAGATGCCCAGCAGCTCAGACTGGCTACAACCTTTGGGACCTAGGTAGACCCATCTACTGTTTGAGGAGGCATAGCCAGAAATGGTCTTTATGGAAAAGTTGCAGGCAAAAACTTGACATTGACATGAAAAAAGGACCAAGTAACTCAATTGTTCAACAAAACATAGGAACCAAGCTGCAGAAACATGTTAGTAAGGTGCTTTGCATTGATGTCTCAAAATGGGAAATATTTGTCTGGAATAGAAGTAAGTTTGTTCACCAAAGGGCTGGATTATAGAGATGAGTGAATCAATCTGCAGCGGATCGAATTCTAGTTGAATTTCCTGAAATTCATGGTATTAGGTGAATTGAAACATTTTGAGATTCTATTTGCAGTTTGCAAATAAACAAACAAACAAACAAAACTTGCCGAAACCACTTCCCTCAATGAAGAAACGTCAGAGCAGGATGTGTTGTTGTGTGGACTTCCCCATATTGCCCTGCATCTATCACATCTCATGGATTATCATACTTTTTATATTGATGGTAACTAGCTAGGCCATCACATAGTGTATCAGCGCTTATAATCATTTTGGTCCTCTCGCTCTCAACCATTAAGTGTAAGCGCTTGTTGTCTCTCTCTCATCTCCCCTTGTATATTTTTCAAGCAATTACAACTTTTCCAGTTTTGAGATTTGGCCAATTTTTTTCGCCCAAAATCAATTTTGGGGGAAAATTTGGTGAAGTCGCTGAACTCAAATTTCAAAATATCCACTCATCTCTGCTGAAGAGTGGTACAAACTCAATTCTTTGTAGGCAACAATGAAACATGGTGGAGTGGTTCTTTCAAATTTGGAGTTACATTTCAGGAATTGTAGTTTTGATGTAGTCCAGATTAAAGGTGTCCTCGATGCTGAGAAATACAGGCAGTTTCTTATCAGTCATGAAATATCATCAGGGTTGCAAATTACTAGCTCCAAATTTATTGTGCAACAGGACTATAACCTCAAACATACAGTGAATGCACATATATATCACTGTGTCAAACAAAAAAATCAGATCTATCAAGACATAAAATTGTTACATGCTTGGTAAACATCATACATAGTAAAAGACGGAATTGATAGTATTGTGGTTTTAAGGCAGTCAGAACACCACAAAAACATGCAATAGGAAGTGATCAGAACATGATACCTATACCAAAATGGTATCAATAAAAATGCTAGCTTTCTACACAGAGAAGCAAGCATTCACACAGCACCATTGGCCGAAAAATGAAGACAATACTGGTTTAGGAGAATCGCAACACAAGTAAAATCTTTTTCTCACAACTTCAATTTCCACCCCCACCCAATTAAATAACCCCTTCCCCACACACAAAACTTTGCTTTTTTGGTAAATAAAAAGTTTATAAGAGCTGAGAGTCCTGAGCGGTTGATAGCTTTTAATGGCTAACTGAAAAGATGGTAATAAATAGCAAACTTTCAAAACTACTCAGGTCTCTTCATCAGGCTTTTTTGGTATCACTGCAATTGTCCTGAACTGGAGAATCATGTTACCTAGTAATTTTTAGCACAAAATGAACACTGTTAAAACAACTTCCCCCACACCACCACAAAAATAAATACAAGAGTTGTGTTTTTTTCCTCAATTTTGATGCACTTGGACTTTTTCCCCATTTTCCACTCACGCATGGTGCCATTTAAAAGTATCCCTTGTCTCACAAAAAAAAGCACTTGGAGGTTTTTTCCAAACATCATATCCTCCACTGGTATCAAATTGTCTGCGTCATACAGTCATATGAAAAAGTTTGGGCACCCCTATTAATGTTAACCTTTTTTTCTTTATAACAATTAGGGTTTTTGCAACAGTTTTTTCAGTTTCATATATCTAATAAATGATGGACTCAGTAATATTTCTGGATTGAAATTAGGTTTATTGTACTAACAGAAAATGTGCAATCTGCATTTAAACTAAATTTGACAGGTGCATAAGTATGGGCACCCTTATCAATTTCTTGATTTGAACACTCCTAACTACTTTTTACTGACTTACTGAAACACTAAATTGGTTTTGTATCCTCATTGAGCTTTGAACTTCATAGGCAGATGTATCCAATCATGAGAAAAGGTATTTAAGGTGGACACTTGCAAGTTTTTCTCCTATTTGAATCTCCTATGAAGAGTGGCATCATGGGCTCCTCAAAACAACTCTCAAATGATCTGAAAACAAAGATTATTCAACATAGTTGTTCAGGGGAAGGATACAAAAAGTTGTCTCAGAGATTTAAACTGTCAGTTTCCACTGTGAGGAACATAGTAAGGAAATGGAAGAACACCGGTACAGTTCTTGTTAAGCCCAGAAGTGGCAGGCCAAGAAAAATATCAGAAACGCAGAGAAGAAGAATGGTGAGAGCAGTCAAGGACAATCCACAGACCACCTCCAAAGACCTGCAGCATCATCTTGCTGCAGATGGTGTCACTGTGCATCGGTCAACAATACAGCACACTTTGCACAAGGAGAAGCTGTTTGGGAGAGTGATGCGAAAGAAGCCGTTTCTGCAAGCACGCCACAAACAGAGTCACCTGAGGTATACAAAAGCACATTTGGCAAGCCAGTTACATTTTTGAAGACGGTCCTGTGGACTGATGAAACAAAGATTGAGTTGTTTGGTCATACAAAAAGGCGTTATGCATGGAGGCAAAAAAACACGGCATTCCAAGAAAAGCACTTGCTACCCACAGTAAAATTTGGTGGAGGTTCCATCATGCTTTGGGGCTGTGTGGCCAATGTTGGCACCAGGAACCTTGTTAAAGTTGAGGGTTGCATGGATTCAACTCAGTATCAACAGATTCTTGACAATAATGTGCAAGAATCAGTGACGAAGTTGAAGTTACACAGGGGATGGATATTTCAGCAAGACAATGATCCAAAACACCGCTCCAAATCTACTCAGGCATTCATGCAGAGGAACAATTACAATGTTCTGGAATGGCCATCCCAGTCCCCAGACCTGAATATCATTGAAAATCTGTGGGATGATTTGAAGCGTGCTGTCCATGCTCAGCGACCATCAAACCTAACTGAACTGGAATTGTTTTGTAAACAGGAATGGTCAAATATACCTTCATCCAGGATCCAAGAACTCATGAAAAGCTACAGGAAGCGATTAGAGGCTGTTATTTTTGCAAAAGGAGGATCTACAAAATATTAATGTCACTTTTATGTTGAGGTGCCCATACTTTTGCACCTGTCAAATTTAGTTTAAATGCAGATTGCACATTTTCTGTTAGTACAATAAACCTCATTTCAATCCAGAAATATTACTCAGTCCATCAGTTATTAGATATATGAAACTGAAATAGCTGTTGCAAAAACCCAAATTGTTATAAAGCATAAAGGTTAACATTAATAGGGGTGCCCAAACTTTTTCATATGACTGTATGTCCCTGCTTTATGTAACCCAGACATCAGCTGCCTTTCTATGGTAATTTGATATTCAAGTCTAGAAAAAGGCAACATCTCTCCACCAAATGGTCTAAATACTTTTGATTTAAGTGTGGTTATTAAATTGTGTTGTATTATAAAATATGTTTTAAGGAAGTCTCCAAGGATATATTCTTCCAGGATTACAGGAATCAATCTTTTCTATACCTCCATATACATTATAATTAGTGCTTCTGTAAAAATTTCATCTTATGTACAGTGGGAAAATAAGTATTTGATAGACTGCCGTTTTGCAATTTTTCCCACCTACAAAGAATGGAGAGGTCTGTAATTTTTATCGTAGGTACACTTCAACTGTAAAAGACAGAATCCTCCCCATAAAATCCAGAAAATCACATTGTATGATTTGTAAATAATTAATTTTGCATTTTATTACATGAAACAAATATTTTATCATCTACCAACCAGCAAGAATTCTCACAGACCTGTTATTTTTTCATTAAGAAGCCCTCCTACTCTGCACTCATTACCTGTATTAATTGCAGATCTTTAAACTCGTTACCTGTATAAAAGACACCTGTCCATACACTCAATGAACCACACTCCAACCTTTCCACCGTACCCAAGACCAAAGAGCTCCCTAAGGACAAACAAGGACAAAATTGTAGACCTACACAAGGCTAGGATGGGCTACAGGACAATAGGTAAGTGGCGAGAAGGCAACAACTACTGGTGCAATTATTAGAAAACACAAGATGACTGTCAATCTTACTCGGTCTGAGGTTCCAAGCAAGATCTTGATGATTCTGAGTGAGAAAGGTCAGAAATCAGTCCAGATCTACAAAGGAGGACCTGGTCAATGATCTGAAGAGAGCTGGAACCACAGTCTCAAAGATTACCGTTAATAACACACTATTCCATCATGGATTAAAATCCTGCAGGGCACGCAAGATCCCCCTGCTCATGGCAGCAGATGTTTAAAGTTTGCCAATGACCATCTGTTTGATCCAGAGGAGGCTTGGGATGGGAGAACCTCATGTGGTCATATGAGACCAAAATAGAACTTTTTGGTATCAACTCCACTCACTGTGTTTGGAGGAAGAAGAAGGATGAGTACAACCCCAACAACACCCAACTATGAAGCATGGGGGTGGAAACATCATACTTTGGGGCTGCTTTTATGCAAAAGAAACAGGATGTCTGCATTGTATTGAAGGGAGGATGGATGGGGTGTATTGTGAGATTATGGCCAACAACCTCCTTTACTCAGTAAGAGCATTGAAGATGGGTCGTGGCTGGGTTTTCCAGTATGACAATGACCCAAAAAACACAGACAGGGCAACTAAGGAGTGGTTCCATAAGAAGCATTTCAAGGTCCTGGCCTAGCCAGTCTCCAGATGAGAACCCAATAGAAAATGTTTGAAGGGGGCTCAAATTAAATGTTGCCCAGCGACAGCCCCAAAACCTGAAAGATCTTGAGAAGATCTGTCTGGAGGAGTGGGCCAAAAACCCTGCTGCAGTGTATATAAAATAGGTCAACAACGACAGAAAACGTCTGACCTCTGTAATTGCAAACAAAGGTTTCTGTACCAATTATTAATGGGAATCTGTCACTAGGTTTATGCTACCTCATCTGGGAGCAGCATAATGTAGAGACAGAGACCCTAATATTTTCTCTGCTGCAGAGCTAGCAGTTATACAGAGCTCATAAATATGCTGGACTAAGTGACAGCACGCCAAGCAGCCCTCTAATGATAAAATCACTGTTTAATCAGCACTAGATTATCAAAACTACACAAAGCAGCCCAGTAAGTGACACATTGCTGAAATCAGGGTCTCCGTCCCTATGTTATGCTGCTCTCAGATTAGGTGACAAAAACCTGATAACAGATTCCCTTTGAGTTCTGTTTTTCTATTGTATCAAATACCTATTTCTGGCAATAAAATGCAGATTAATTATTTAAAAATCCTACAATGTGATTTTCTGGATTTTTTGGTAAGATTATGTCTGCCAAACTTGAGGAGTACCTACGATAATAATTGCAGACCTCTCCATACTTTGTAGGTTTAAAAATTTGCAAAGTTGGCCTTGTACCAAATAATTAGTTTTCTTAATGTATGGCACCTAACTTTTTGGCACAGGGTAATATGACTTATGAAAATATCGTTGTTAGTGTGACTTCTTTCATACTAGATTATTCGTTAATTTTTTTTCACAATCACTGTATGAATGTGGTTGCAATGTATTTTCCTTTTAGGCTGGTTCCAATAAAGAAATATATAAAAATAATAGTCAATGCTCATGATATTTTCTCAGGTTGGGGACCCGGGCCAAATGTATTAGTGCAGACTTTCTGTTCAAGTCTTTGGGGGCACACAAAGGTCTTTACCATGATGGATCACTTATAGTGTTGAGCGAGTAGTTAACTATTCGTACTCGCTATGCTGTTAGCGAGTACTGTCCGCTACTAGTGAAGTGATGAGCCAGGGGAGCCTTCGGCCTTGTAGTCGTGGCTGTAGTTTTCAGGCTTGTCCCTGGCTTCACCACTACTTCAAGGTCGGGAACTGACTTGGTGGGGCAGAGTGTGATAGTGCATTTGCCGGACGGTGTACAAACGATCTTCAGGCAAAGGTTGCTGGTAACAAAAGACATCTTTTATTGTACATGTCAATCCGGCAGTAAAATCAGGCACTTTCGGTGGAGCTGGGGGCAGCCTGCCCTAACGCACCCTCTGGTGGGGATATGCCCGGGGTACTCCACTTCACCGGGCTCCCACTCTTTGGTTTCACGCACACCGGACCCACATCAGCTGCTTCACACCCTGAGGTTACGTTCCCCTCCTTGCTCTCCGGCGCCCCCTGTTGGTCCCGCTCACACACTCTGCCCCTTGATGTTCTCACCCTTCCGTCCCGGATCCAACTGCCTACACACACACTCACACATTCCCCTATCATACAGCCGGCTCCTCCTCCCCGGTGGCGACAGCCGTCCCACCCGGCCACTAGGGGTGCCCTAACACAATACACATGTATATACAAATAAAACATTTTTATTAATAGCATTTCCGGGCTAACTATGTTGGTCTTGGTAGGGGGTAGGCTCACTCACTACATGCCTCCCCTCTTAAAATCCGAGCCTCCCGGCAAGGCTCTATCTATAAACACATAACTGTAAAAATGAACATAGCCTGAGAATAACCTTCAGCCCAGTCCACAACAGGCGACCCGTACGAGAAAAAGGGCACCAGTCCAGCGCCCGGTCTTCGGCAGCGCTCCCGGTGGCTTAGCAGCGCTCCCGGTCTTTACTGGCGCCCGGAGGCTTAACAGCGCTCCCGGTCTTTACTGGCGCCCGGAGGCTTAACAGCGCTCCCGGTCTTTGCTGGCGCCTGGAGGCTTAACAGCGCTCCCGGTCTTTGCTGGCGCCCGGAGGCTTAACAGCGCTCCCGGTCTTTGAGGGAGAGCAACAGGCATGCAAAACTTGTAACGAACTGCAAACTCTTCGCCCGGCGGAGGAGTCCCTGGCTCAGTCTGTCAGCAAACTCTCTCCGGGCCTTAGCAACTGTAACATAAACTTCTGCCGGTCAATCAACAATACCGGTCTTCATACAAGCCGGCTGAGGTGATCTACTCCGGAGGCCAGGACCGCTTCCATTCAACCGCCTGGGCCTGGATGTAGGCGCCCAGGGACTGCCCAGGTTGTCGGCGGATCCTCCGGAAAGATACAGGAGCGAAAGAGGGCTCCGATGACGTGGCCTCTTCGGTTCCCGGCGGGGGTGATGGAGTCGCTACCCGGGGTGGTTGAGGCACGGGTTGCGGCACGTCCAGGACAATTACCGGACGATTGGTGACGCTTTGATTAACCGCCACCACCGGGGCACCCTTTTCCGGGTCAGCGGTCGGGCCAGACTGCACCTCCGGTGTGACCGCCAAGGTGCGCCTGGAATGGAAGGTATCGGTCGGCATCGGTTTTGGCTGGTTCCGGCGCCGTACCTGGTGCTCCTCCCATTCCAGCTCTTGTTGTCATTGGGCCGCTTCCCGGGCGGTCGGCATCCGGGTCACTCCAACCGCGAACAGGCCGCGACTTCCCGCCTCGGGTAAGAACTGCACCTTCTCTCCTGGATAAAGTGTGTGAAGCCGCTTCGGTAGACCCTCCACGTCCAGGTGCACCCGATTATAAAAAATAATCATCTCCGGTACTCGCTTCACGGATAAACCCGTAGCCCTCCTGCTGGTTGAATTTCACCACTATACCAGTGGTGAATTGCAGGGCCAGCTCCTCACCGCCGGGACCGGACATCATTTCCCGGACGATGGTCTCCGCAAGCAGCCGCTCTTGGACGGGGTCTGGTACCGGAGACGGAGCCCTTGGGTACGGTATGGGAGACGGGGTTACAGGGTCCCAAAAGAAGCCCCAGTGGTCTTGTTCCAGCCTCTCAGCAAGCACTTCGGCCGGCTCCCGCACGGGGACAGATGGTGCTGCGGCTGTGGCGACGGGCTGAGGTGTTTCCAAGGGGGAATAGGTAATCCCCAGGGGCCGGTTCCCCACCGGTAGCTGGGTGGCATAGGTTGCCCGTACCTCCGTGGTAGTGCCCCCGGTTGCCGCGTCCCAGGTGGTCAGCCAGGTCACCTTCTCCGGACGTGCTGGGCCTCCTATATAAGAATAAGGCTGCACATCAAACTTAGATAATGGTATAATGCCTCAAGCATATGGAAAAATATTGGAATATACAATGAAAAATGCTACTTGCTAATTTGAACATGTGAATAATGAATTGCATACCTGCCATGAATATTAGGAAAAAGGAGATATTTAGCAATCGCATTGATCAATGTAACTGAACCCCAAGACCTCGTCAAGGTATATCTCTATATTGGGGTCCCTAGCTCTGTGACCCTAACTGTGTGTCATCTCATTGCAATTAAAAACTGCTATGGGTGGAGAGGGGTAACTAAGGACTTTCTTATATATGAGATGGAAAAAACATGGCCGAAAGGGGCAGAGCTGTGTTCACATTCAGAAAAAAACTACATATAACTGAATAGGATAACTGAAGTGAGCACTAATATATATATATATATGAGTGCAAGCCAAAAAATACATACTATATAAGAATAAGGCTGCACATCAAACTTAGATAATGGTATAATGCCTCAAGCATATGGAAAAATATTGGAATATACAATGAAAAATGCTACTTGCTAATTTGAACATGTGAATAATGAATTGCATACCTGCCATGAATATTAGGAAAAAGGAGATATTTAGCAATCGCATTGATCAATGTAACTGAGCCCCAAGACCTCGTCAAGGTATATCTCTATATTGGGGTCCCTAGCTCTGTGACCCTAACTGTGTGTCATCTCATTGCAATTAAAAACTGCTATGGGTGGAGAGGGGTAACTAAGGACTTTCTTATATATGAGATGGAAAAAACATGGCCGAAAGGGGCAGAGCTGTGTTCACATTCAGAAAAAAACTACATATAACTGAATAGGATAACTGAAGTGAGCACTAATATATATATATATATGAGTGCAAGCCAAAAAATACATACTATATAAGAATAAGGCTGCACATCAAACTTAGATAATGGTATAATGCCTCAAGCATATGGAAAAATATTGGAATATACAATGAAAAATGCTACTTGCTAATTTGAACATGTGAATAATGAATTGCATACCTGCCATGAATATTAGGAAAAAGGAGATATTTAGCAATCGCATTGATCAATGTAACTGAGCCCCAAGACCTCGTCAAGGTATATCTCTATATTGGGGTCCCTAGCTCTGTGACCCTAACTGTGTGTCATCTCATTGCAATTAAAAACTGCTATGGGTGGAGAGGGGTAACTAAGGACTTTCTTATATATGAGATGGAAAAAACATGGCCGAAAGGGGCAGAGCTGTGTTCACATTCAGAAAAAAACTACATATAACTGAATAGGATAACTGAAGTGAGCACTAATATATATATATATATGAGTGCAAGCCAAAAAATACATACTATATAAGAATAAGGCTGCACATCAAACTTAGATAATGGTATAATGCCTCAAGCATATGGAAAAATATTGGAATATACAATGAAAAATGCTACTTGCTAATTTGAACATGTGAATAATGAATTGCATACCTGCCATGAATATTAGGAAAAAGGAGTATCGGGATATCCAGCAAGGACGCTTCTGCTGCGGCAGCATGTTTGGGACGCTCCCGGCCTAGGCTAGTCAGGGCCATGGCGGTGGCGAGTTCCTGCTGTTGGCCGGAGGTCTCCATCTCTGTATCTTGCTGTGTCACTAGTAATGGCGGCGGAGTCGATGCTGAGACTGGAGGAAGTGGAGGCGGGCCTATGTTTCCCGCTCTTGGGCATGCTCCACCCCCAGCCTCACACATCATCTTGACTCCTCCGCGGCGGTTCTTCTTTTTCTTCAAAATAC
The DNA here is from genome assembly GCF_048569485.1 of Anomaloglossus baeobatrachus. Classification (NCBI taxonomy): domain Eukaryota; kingdom Metazoa; phylum Chordata; class Amphibia; order Anura; family Aromobatidae; genus Anomaloglossus; species Anomaloglossus baeobatrachus. The sequence continues at coordinate 174,499,924 of NC_134355.1, forward strand.
CGCCCACTTCATATTTCTCTCTTCGTGCCCTGGGACTGGTGCCTCCCCTCTTTGGGTGGAGTACTCCGTACTTCTTCTTCGGCACCGGCCAGCCCCAGGCTCTTCTTTTGGCGCCAACTTTTCGCGCCTTTTCTTCCTCAGCTTCACAGACGGCGGCCATCTTGCCGCCATCTTGTGCCCGGTCCAACGCCTTGAGCACTTCATCCTCCCACCATGGGACTGGAAATCTTCTCTTATAACCCGGATACGGTGCACTCGGCACCACTTGATCTCCGGCTTCTTGGGTCCCTGGCAGGGAATTCGCATCCTGCCGACTACGCCACATGAAGTGATGAGCCAGGGGAGCCTTCGGCCTTGTAGTCGTGGCTGTAGTTTTCAGGCTTGTCCCTGGCTTCACCACTACTTCAAGGTCGGGAACTGACTTGGTGGGGCAGAGTGTGATAGTGCATTTGCCGGACGGTGTACAAACGATCTTCAGGCAAAGGTTGCTGGTAACAAAAGACATCTTTTATTGTACATGTCAATCCGGCAGTAAAATCAGGCACTTTCGGTGGAGCTGGGGGCAGCCTGCCCTAACGCACCCTCTGGTGGGGATATGCCCAGGGTACTCCACTTCGCCGGGCTCCCACTCTTTGGTTTCACGCACACCGGACCCACACCAGCTGCTTCACACCCTGAGGTTACGTTCCCCTCCTTTGCTCTCCGGCGCCCCCTGTTGGTCCCGCTCACACACTCTGCCCCTTGATGTTCTCACCCTTCCGTCCCGGATCCAACTGCCTACACACACACTCACACATTCCCCTATCATACAGCCGGCTCCTCCTCCCCGGTGGCGACAGCCGTCCCACCCGGCCACTAGGGGTGCCCTAACACAATACACATGTATATACAAATAAAACATTTTTATTAATAGCATTTCCGGGCTAACTATGTTGGTCTTGGTAGGGGGTAGGCTCACCCACTACACTAGCATATTCGTTATGAGTAGCGGGCAGAATGTAAGTCAATGGGTAATCTTCGCTAAGTAGCGAGTAACCCAAAGGCAATACTTTTCATGTGAGTATCGAATAGTACAGCTTTCGGGTTACTCGCTACTTAGCGAGTATTTCACATTGACTTACATTGCGCCTGCTACTCGTAACGAATATGAGAGTATGAATAGTTAACTACTTGCTCAAGATCAAGACTAATCACTTAGTATTGAACATTTCTGTTTTTTACTCCTTATTAGCTTTTTATTTTTGTCCCTTTTATTTATGTCCTTTGTAACTAAAAAAACCAGTGTACATTTGTTTATTAAAACCTGAAACTTTAATTGTTTTCTTTGTTGCCCTAAACGACCAAAGCATCTTCTTCCATGGAGCCCTTAGTCGTCAGTGCACACTCATGTTTCTAATTCTCCGTTTCTATTTTCTTATTGTTACGTTACATATCCATATGATGAACTAATTGGGATTTTTAATATGTTTTGGTATGTCTATCCAGGAAGACAGACAGAAAATAACATAATGAAATAGTTAGGGATATAGAAAACTTGTTACGGCCAGCCACATAGCAAAACAACAGACAATCACTGTATTGCATGCTTGATCATTTCCATGGAATCCCTAAATATTACTGGGCAAACATTGCAGTCCCAGGACATGTTATTGCAGTTAAATGTAACAAGATATGTAGAATCCGCCATTCCAAACTTGTTTTTGTGTATTTGCCATTCAATCAGTTCATTGAAAAATGACGGAGGACGTGCCTGAGGTTTTCTGGCGGTGCAGTGAATGTAAAGGTTGCAGGTCAAATCTGCGGTAAACCCTTAAGTCACTACTAAGCTAGCATGTCACAAACATACTAATGAGGCAAAGCCAAAGAACTCGTGCACGCGCCATACCACTCATGTTTTCTTTACAACATTCAATGACCTGCCTCATAGTGGAAACCTCCGTATATATAAATTGCTGCCTTGTGAATGGCTTTTCTGTAAACTTACAATCACTTAATGCTGATGTTATAGTATTTCTATTGATCATACATACAGTGTTGAAATACACAAATTAGTAAAGACATAATTTTACCTTACAATATTGCAAATTGCATCTTCATAGAGGAAAAGGACTTTAACTCTAGTGCCACCTATTGGAAATAACAATCCTAAAAGTCAATATCGACCCTTCACCCCTTCAACCTCAGGCGATTTTCCGTTTTAATTTCTCCCTCCTCTTCTTCCATGAGCCATACATTTTTTTTATTTTTCCTTCCATATAGCCATATGAGGGCCTTTTTTCTGCTGGACGAGTTGTGCTTTTGAATTACACAATTCATTTTGCCCCATATTGTAGTGGAAAACAGCGAAAAATTTCAAAGCGCAATGAAATTGCTAAGAAAGCGCAATTCGGCAATGTTTTTTGGGGTATTATTTATCATGTCCACTCTATGGTAAAATTGAAATTGCCCAGGTCAGTACAAGTTCGAAGATACCACACATGAATAGTTTCACTTTTATCTAAGTGGTGAAAAAAATTCTGATGTTTGTAAAAAAAAAAAAAAAAAAAAATGAATTGCGCTTTTGTCGCCAGGTCTCATTTTTCAGAATCTGGGTGGATGAGATGTTTTGATCGCCTATTATTGCAATGTTGCGGCGACTAAAAAACCATAATTCAGGAATTTTGATTTTTTAACGCTATGCCCTTCACTAATCATGTTAATTGATGTTATATTTTCATATATTGAGCATCTCTGAACTTGGCGATACCAAATGTGTATTTTTTTATTGTTTTATTTTCAGCTGGGCAAAAGGGGAGGAATTTTGTTTTTTTTTCATATTTTTCAAACTTTTTTTTTAACATTTTTATTGATTTTACTAGTCCCCTTAGGGGATTTTATACCTGCACTGTCTCATCGCTTCTGCTGTTCAGAGCGGTACTCCAACATCTCTCTGAACAGCAGAAATACTGATGATCTGTGAATGCCACCACACTGCATGAGCTGTGAACTGCCATTAACCCTTTATTACTCCGATTGCTACCGCACCAGGGCAATCAGGAATAGCCGGGTAAAGTTCTGGGGTTGTCACATCTAATGGATGCTGCAATCCTAGGCAGCTGCAGGCTGCTCTTTTTAGGCTGGGGGGCCCATGAAGCATGGGTCTCCTCAGCTTGAGAATACCAGCCCCCAGCTGTTGGGCTTTATCATGGCTGGGTACCAAAATTGGGGTGGACCGCATGCTGGTTTTTAAAATTCTTTTTTTAAATAATGATAATAATAATATTAATAAAAAAAATCTGCATATAGTTCCTCCTATTTTAATACACAGCCATGATAAGCGCACAAGTGGGGGCTGCAGTCTGTAGCCATATGCTTTACCTGTGCTTCGTATCATAATATGGGGTGACCCTACACCAATTTTTGATTTATTTATTTATTTTTACTGTATGATAGTGACCGGCAGACAGGTCACAGACTGACTGCATCCAATCACAGACGCAGCGACTGCCGGTGAAAAGCAGTTCATATGGATGAGCGATAATGAGCTGCCCGGAAGAAGAGTGAGCGGCCCAGAAGACCTTGCAGGAGACTCATTATGTATAGACCTTGCTTTATTCTTATTTTCTTTATTTTTCCTTTTTTTTTTTCCCGAGTTACCAAACCCAGATCATTACACGGCGTTCCCTGAGAATGCCAGTCCTGGATCCAGCACCCTGAGACTTTTGAAACTTTTACAGTCTGGGTTCCCCCATCACTAGTTACAAGGAAATCAGAATCTCAATTTGCAGACACTTTTTTGGGGGTTTTTTCCCTCATCAGTGCAAAGTATGGCTATCTGAGAGGCTAAGACTGGAATCTAAGGGGTAAGGTTTCTCCTTCTGTAAATCCCAGTTTTAGCCTCTCACCTAGCCAAATCAGATCACATACTTGGAACAGATGAGAGGCAATACCCCCAAACACCGTGTCTGCAAATTAAAATTTGGTTTTGCAAGGCTGGTTAAAGGGTTGATATTGATTCTTAGGATTGCTACTTCCAATGGGTGCCACTAGAGTTCAAGTCCTCTTCCTTTCTGAAGAGGCAATTTGCATATTTCATTTTCCAGAGGAGAATCCAAGGTCTCCTCATACTGATATGCCAGACCTGGAATGTCACTCTCCACAAGAAGAAACCTTACCACTTAGCCCTTTAGCCTTCAATATTGAATTCTAACATTCACAAGTGTGTAACCTTGCAGATGGATAGTGACAATAACAGAGCTAGGTAGCGAGGGATTACAAGAGAAATGTTACTTATTTTCAGTGCCATACTCAACAGTTCTTTATAGGATGTTCACTACCATAAATTATAGGTTTTTAGGCAAGACTTAAAGGGGCTTTACACGCTACGATATCGTTAATGTTTGATCGTCGGGGTCACATTGTTAGTGACGCACATCCGGCGTCATTAACAATATCGTAGCGTGTAATACTTACCAGCGTCCTTAGGCGACCTCAAAAATGGTGAAAATCGTTCACCATGGAGAGGTCGTCCCAAACTCAAAAATCGGTAAGGGTTGTTTAGCGTTGTGGTTCATCGCTCATGCGGCAGCACACATCGCTATGTGTGACACCGCATGAGCGAGGAACGTCTTCTTACCTGCCGCCGGCCACAATGCGGAAGGAAGAGGTGGGCGGGATGTTTACATCACGCTCAGCTCTGCCCCTCCGCTTTGATTGGCCGGGCGCTTAGTGACGTCGCGGTGACGTCGCCATGATGCCGAACGTCCCTCCCCCTTGAAGGAGGGATTGTTTGGCAGTCACAGCGACGCCGCCGACCAGGTAAGTGCATGTGACGCTGCCGTAGCGATAATGTTCGCTACGGCAGCGATCACAAACAATCGCATGCGCGACGGGGGCGGGTACTTACACGCTCGATATCGCTAGAAATTGCTAGCGATATCGCTACCGTGTAAAGCCCCCTTTACTCCAGGTGTCCTTTCTATAGGTGTCGTGCTAGACTTCAGTTTTTAACCTGATTTGATGCAATCTTGATTTTCAGTGATCTGCTAGCATTTCTTAGTGCAAGGCACGAGAAGAAACACTCCATGGTCAGATCTCTCCATCACAGTCTGCTACAATGTATTTGCTTATCATTGACTCACCAGTCTTCCAGACACCTCTCTACTAAAGGCCCCGTCACACTAAGCAACATCGCTAGCAACATCGCTGCTAACGAACAACTTTTGTGACGTAGCAGCGATGTTGCTAGTGATGTCGCTGTGTGTGACATCCAGCAACAACCTGGCCCCTGCTGTGAGGTCGTTGGTTGTTGCTGAATGTCCTGGGCCATTTTTTAGTTGTTGCTCTCCCGCTGTGAAGCACACATCGCAGTGTGTGACAGCGAGACAGCAACAACTAAATGTGCAGGCAGCAGGAGCCGGCTTCTGCGGAGGCTGGTAACCACAGTAAACATCGGGTAACCAAGAAGCCCTGTCCTTGGTTACCCGATATTTACCTTTGTTACCAGCCTCCGCCGCTCTCACTGTCAGTGCCGGCTCCTGCTCTGTGCACATGTAGCTGCAGGACACATCGGGTTAATTAACCCGATGTGTGCTGCAGCTAGGAGAGCAGGGAGCCAGCGCTAAGCATTGTGCGCTGCTCCCTGCTCTGTGCACATTTAGCTGCAGTACACATTGGGTAATTAACCCGATGTGTGCTGTAACTAGGAGAGCAAGGAGCCAGCGCTAAGCGGTGTGCGCTGCTCCCTGCTCTGTGCAGCTGCACCCTGTACTCTATACCCTATATATGTACCCTGTGCAGCTGCACCCGGTGTGCGCTGCTCCCTGCTCTGTGCACATTTAGCTGCAGCACACATCAGGTAATTAACCCGATGTGTGCTGTAACTAGGAGAGCAGGGAGCCAGCGCTCAGTGTGCGCTGCTCCCTGCTCTCTGCACGTGTAGCTGCGTGCGCTGGTAACCAAGGTAAATATCGGGTTGGTTACCCGATATTTACCTTAGTTACCAAGCGCAGCATCTTCCACGCGGCGCTGGGGGCTGGTCACTGGTTACATAGTTACATAGTTACTTAGGTTGAAAAAAGACCTAGGTCCATCTAGTTCAACCTTCCTCCACCAGTTCTACATTTAGTCACTAAGTCATTTATAACCAACAATGTTTTGTGTACTGAGGAAATCATCCAGCCCTTTTTTAAAAGCTGTTATAGTATCTGCCATTACTACCTCTTGTGGTAGTGTATTCCACAGTCTGACCGCTCTAACTGTAAAGAACCCTTTCCTATTTAGGTGTCGGAATCGCTTTTCTTCCACTCGCAGTGAGTGCCCCCTGGTCCTTAGTATTGTTTTCGGAAGAAATAAGTCATGTGCCAGTCCTTTATATTGACCACACATGTATTTATACATATAAATGAGATCTCCTCTGAGACGTCTTTTTTCTAAGCTAAACATATCTAACTTTTTCAACCTGCCATCATATGGGAGGCCTTCCATTCCTTGTAATAGTCTAGTTGCCCGCCTTTGAACTGACTCTAACTTCTGAATGTCCTTTTTAAAATGTGGAGCCCAAAACTGGATCCCGTATTCCAGATGTGGCCTTACAAGTGATTTATAGAGGGGTAACAATACGTTGGGATCACGGGATCTAATCTCTCTTTTTATACACCCTAAAATCTTGTTTGCTTTAGCAGCTGCTGCTTGACATTGAGTGCTGCTGTTAAGCTTATTTGTAATGAGAATACCCATGTCCTTCTCCTGTTCTGTAGTCCTGAGTTTACTTCCATTTAATGTATACGCAGCTATAGGATTACTCCGTCCTAGGTGCATTACTTTACATTTATCAACATTAAATCTCATTTGCCAAGTATCTGCCCATTCTGACATCTTATCCAGATCTTTTTGTAATATTGTACTATCCAGGTCAGTTTTTAATATCCTACATAGTTTGGTGTCATCGGCAAAGACTGACACTGTACTATCAATCCCATCCACAAGGTCATTAATAAAGAGAGTAAAAAGAATCGGTCCAAGCACAGATCCCTGCGGCACCCCACTGCTGACTATAGCCCATTTAGAGAATGTACCATTTATGACTACTCTTTGTTTCCTATCTTTTAGCCAATTCCTTACCCAGTTGCATATTGTGTCCCCTAGTCCTTGCTTCTGGAGCTTTAGTATAAGGATATTATGTGGTACAGTATCAAATGCCTTTGCAAAGTCCAAATAAATCACATCAGCTGCATTACCAATATCCAGGTTTGAACTTACCCCCTCATAGAACCCCAACAGGTTGGTTAGACACGACTTATCTTTCATGAATCCATGCTGTTTGTGAGTTATCATATTATTTTCTGCAATATATTTTTGCATGTCATCCCTTAAAATGCCCTCAAAAACTTTGCATACTACTGATGTCAGGCTAACTGGACGGTAGTTGCCTGGATCTACCCTCTTACCTTTCTTAAATATCGGTACCACATCAGCAATCCTCCAATCCTGAGGCACCAACCCTGTTACAAGTGGGTCTAAAAAGATGAGATACAGCGGTCTGTTGATTACGGAGCTCAATTCCCTCAATATTCGTGGATGAATGCCATCTGGCCCTGGGGATTTGTCAATGTTTAATTTACTCAGACGTAGGCGTACTTCATCTTGTGTTAAATTAATTATATCGGGTGGTGGACTTTGATTTTTCACTTGTTGAATGATCCCTGGTACAGTCAGTTCCTTGGTGAATACAGATGAGAAATGCCTATTTAATATCTCAGTCTTTTGTTTGTCCTCTATAACTAACTTGTTATTATATTTTAAGGGTCCGATACTATCCTTTGTTTTCCTTTTGGCATTAATGTATTTATAAAAGATTTTGGGATTTATTTTAATGTCATTGGCGATTTTTGTTTCAGTAGCTAGTTTTGCTTGTTTGATTTCTTTTTTGCATTGCCTATTGATATCTTTATACTCCTGCAATGCTATTTCTGTATTCTCAGCCTTTAAGATTTTAAACGCCCTTTGTTTTTGTTTTATTATACTTTGTACAGTCTTATTTATCCATAGTGGTTTCTTTTTATTCCTGGACATTTTATTACCAGAGGGTATACGTTTTTTACAGGACTCTAGTAGTATATCCTTAAACTTACCCCATTTATGTTCGGTATCCCCAGTTACCATGACTCTGTCCCAATCTACACATTTAAGCTCTTCCCTTAATTTGTTGAAATCAGCTTTCCTAAAATTCCAGGTTTTAGCATTCCCCCTTTGAAATGTTCTATTGAATATTATGTCGAAGCTTACCATATTATGATCGCTGGTGCCCAAGTGCTCCCGGACCTGTAGATCTGAAATTGTATCCGGTCTATTTGACAGGACCAGATCTAGCAAATTATCTCCCCTGGTCGGTTCACCTACCATCTGAGAGAGGAAATGGTCTTGAATGGTAGATAAGAACTTACAGCTTTTAGCAGAACCAGAAGATTCTATGTCCCACTGTATGTCTGGATAGTTGAAATCCCCCATAATAAGAACCCGATTATTATTATTAGCTGCCTTTTCAATTTGTTCCAGCATTTCACCCTCTATTTGTTCAGGTATGTTAGGAGGCTTATAGCAAACTCCAATTAGCATTTTTCCATTATTCCCCTCCCCATGTACATTTACCCATACTGACTCTACATTGTTGCTGTTCCCCTCAATGTCATCATACAACACAGGTTTTAGGTTAGATTTGATAAATATACACACCCCACCACCTTTTTGGCCTTTCCTGTCCTTCCTAAATGTACTATAACACTGTATGTTTGTCACGCAGTCATGGCTTTCATCCAGCCAGGTTTCCGTAATGCCCACCACATCATAATCCATGGTTGACATAAGAGTCTCCAATTCATTCATTTTGTTTGCAAGACTTCTTGCATTTGCCAGTAGACATTTAATCCTATTAACACCTTTATTACTCCTAGCCTCCCTACGTTCCTTGTATGTCCCATCCCCCCCTAATCCTTCATTGACCCCTACCGTCTCCCTGTCTCTATCTGCTCTATCTATCCCCTTATTTGCTCCACTACCCTCCCTCCCCCCCGATCCTAGTTTAAAAGCTCCTCCATCCGTCTGACCATTTTCTCCCCCAGCACAGCTGCACCTTCCCCATTGAGGTGCAGCCCGTCCCTACCGTAGAGCCTGTAGCCGACTGAGAAGTCGGCCCAGTTCTCCATGAACCCGAACCCTTCCTTCCTGCACCAATTTCTAAGCCACATATTTATCTCCCTAAGCTCCCGCTGTCTTTCTAGTGACGCTCGTGGCACCGGTAGTATTTCTGAAAACACCACCTTGGAGGTCCTGGACTTCAGCTTCTCTCCTAGTTCCCTGTAATCATTTTTAAGGACCTTCCACCTGCCTCTAACTTTGTCATTAGTACCAATGTGCACCATGACCGCTGGGTTTTCCCCAGCCCCACCCAGCAATCTGTCTATCCGATCCACAATATGCCGAACCCGAGCACCCGGCAGACAACACACTGTTTGGCATTCACGGTCTCGGCGACAGATGACCCTGTCTGTCCGCCTAATTATAGAGTCCCCTACCACCAACATCTGTCTGGGCTTTGCTGCACTCCTATTTCCCTCCTTCCTACAGCAGTTGTTTTCCTGGTTGCTAGGAGCAACATCCTGCTGTAGTGACCCTAGTCCAGGCCCTTCATTCCTAATATCAGCCAAACAGGCATATTTACTAGGTTGTGCCAGGTCAGGACTAGGCTCCCTGACACTTTTCCCCCTACCTCTTCTTCTAACTGTTACCCAGCTACCTACCTCTGGGTCCTGATCTTCCCCACTTCCACCCTCCTCCATATCACTGGCCCCAGCCAGAGAAAGCTCAGTGAGCTCTAAACTCCTCTCCAGGTTTGCAATGCCCCTTAGTGTTGCAAGCTGCTTATTTAGATCAGTTACCTTGGCTTCCAAATACGCAACATGCTTGCATCGAGTGCAGACATATTCACCCTCGAACGGTTGCTCAAGGCATGCATATATCTGACAAGATACACACCTGGTAGCATTGTCCATGGAGCACCTATCAAATGGGGATCAACAGTAAAGTAGAAAAACAAAGAGAAAAAAACGAAAGAAACCCAATGGGAAACGTATAAGGATAAATTCAAACTATTTGATCTATGAGCTCACCAGCAACTCGTGTAGCGACGCTCCAGCGATCCCTGCCAGGTCAGGTTGCTGGTGGGATCGCTGGAGCGTTGCAGTGTGACATCTCACCAGCAACCTCCTAGCAACTTACCAGCGATCCCTATCATTGTTGGGATCACTGGTAAGTTGTTTACTGTGACTGGACCTTAAGCCTCTTCCCCTTACCTGGTTTGATAATTTTTCCTAGTTGTCCATTATACAAAGGCTCAGGGAATACTAGTACATGTACTGTATGTTGCAACAGGGTTTTTCTCCACTGCAATTGCCATAGCATCTTTTTGTAGTATAGGCAGTATTTCTACCCAACATTTCTATGCTAGGAGCTTAGGCATTATTCCGAAAGTGATATGTTGTTTGTTTTCATACTTGCACATTAAATCTACATGACCTTTTCCTGTGACAGTATTGTTCATGTATATAACAAGGTTCATAATGGATTTATTTTTGCTAATACGGTAGTGACTTTATGGTGTCCAAAAATTCCCCTTGGTCTTGTGGCCAGTGTGGGGAACATTCAAATGATGCAAGGTAATCCAACTGGCTTCTATTATAACAATATCTTTGACAAAAATGAAATGAAGTGTATCTATGTATTTAATATAACTACTTTTAGAATATTTATCATTCTTCGATATAGCTGAAGGGATAGCCAAACCAACCTTGTGGTGACCTGCTTGGTGAATTCAACAGTTGTTTGAGGCTGCAGATAAAATATCCTTGAGACCATCCGGCTCTGAGTACTACCTTAATCATTTTATAATTTGATTTTTGTTCCTGATATGAAAAGGGAACATTTAACAAGGTAGAACAATATGTCTATTGTCACATAATGTTATATTATTTTCAAGAACACAGAGGGCATATTAATATAATTTTTTGGTAACTGTCTCTAGAGTAGACTATTAGGTCCAGTAAATAGACCACAAATGGGTACTTAGCTCTTCCAATTTGATGTTGAAATTCCCTTGTTATATTTGAGGTCAAGAGTGATTCAATAAATAAAATTTTATTACTGAATTTTTTTTATTTAGGACATTTTCATGTAATTTCCACAAATTTCCTCAAAACTAGAGGCACAGTACAATATAACCACATTAACTTTGGCCGCACTGTTTTTTTTTTTAGTATTTTATACTGTGTGCACATGTTGTATTTTGTTGCTTTTTTGCTTTGTTTTTTTTCAGTGCACATTTGTGACAAAACCTGAAGGATTTCCTGATGCCAGCCATGTAAATGAGAATCCTGTCACTATGTGACTGTAGGAAAGTGAAGGACAGGGGCTCCTATGCTGTTAATGATGCTAGGGGTCCCTAGGTTATCACTAACTTCAGGGTTACCAGTAATGATAGAGATGCCTGAGTCACGTGTCTGGCTATTCTCCTGACCAGAACTAATCTGATTCCCCCCTCTCATTAGGAAAAAAAGTAGCAAGAGTGAAATGTAAACACAGATAAAGGCAGACAGGGGAAAACCAAAACTCTGACACACTGTAAAGTCACAGGAAAAAACAATGAAAGACTCAGGAAAAAAGCAAGAGCAGGAAGGTAGCAACAAAATAACCCCAAGGGTTATTTCCACAATCGCACACAGCAACAAGTACTACAACCACCAGTTAGTCTGGATCACACTGAATTAACTATAACTGGCATAGAAGGAATGATTTAGCCAGCATATATAGGAGGAGAGCAGATGTGATTGGCTCACCACAACATGTGATCACAGGAAACTCACCAGCAGACCAGCAGAGATTAGCTCTTGCTAGCCTACCTATGAATGACCAATCTGTTGGTCTACAACCAAGACTGCCTGCACTGATCACAGACATCAGGGAAGTTATCGGAATCTGTAGTCTGAACAGAATCCGCTGCCGCCATGACAGTTGGCGATATTTGTAATAACCTCCATGTGACAAATCCTAAAGTATTTTCTCCTTGCATATTTGGTGCAGATTTATTTGCAGCATGTCAATTCTGTCAACATTTTTCCTTCAGATTTTATTCATTCTAAGGCCCGTTTCACACGTCAGTGAAAAACAGTGACGTTTTTCACTGGCGTGTAAAACACGCACATGTCCCTGCGTGTGCCGTGATTCACGGCACACGTGGGTTGTCTAAGTGCAATCCGGGCTCCGTTCTCTGTGGCCCGTGATTGCACTTAGAAAACTACTCACCTGCGCGCGCTCCCGCTGTCCATGGTGCTGATCGCTCCCGCGGTGCAGCATCCGGCCGGCGGTGACCCCCGCAGCAGCTGCTTCCGGGTCGGCTGTGTCGCGCATAATGAATATGCGCGACAATAATGAGCCAGCTCAGAAGCAGGCGGCAGAACGGGCTGCAGAGGACATCGCTGGACGCCGGGTGAGTTAAAATGTTTTTTATTTTAAAAGCACGTTTTTTTCTGGCACGTGTTTCACGGACCACACCACTGCGTGGTCCGTGGAACATCAGTGATGCCAGAAAAAAATGGACATGTCTCCATGCGGCAAACACGCACACGCGGGTACGCCACACGGAGACACGTGCAGTGAAAAATTACTGACGTGTGAGCAGACCCATTCATTATAATGTGTCTGCGTATGTCAGTGATTCTGGTACGTTTAAAAAAAAGCACAAACGTACCAGAATCACTGACGTGTGAAAGGGGCCTTATGAGTGGGAAAAATCTCTACCAAAAGCATACAGCAAAAACACATATTGCCTCTGCATTTTTCCTGCCAAGAAATGCCAAAATCGTGCAGAAATTTCAGCACTAAATACTTAACTTGTGCACATTTCCTTATTGTTCGAGTTTTTAAATATAATCGGTACAGGTGATGGTTTTATAATAAGAGCTGTGACCCAGAAATGGTGCACACGGCTGCCTTGTAAAGACACATCTAGGTAATTTCTATGAGATACAAGTTTCAATAATAAATAATCAATTTCCAGTATTTTATAAGACTGCCAACTACTAATTTATCATTCTGCCCACTACTAAACAAAGGGCAAAGATATTAATTTTTCAATCATATAATTACAGTATATACAGAACAGGTGATAGATGGAGAAATCTGATGCCGAAATTTTGTGACCACATATGCCTCAAAATGTAATGACTCGGGGGCGTACATAGAAATCATGGGGTCCCATAGCAAAAGTCTGAATTGCCCCCCGCTATAAAATAATAAATACATTTACAATAAAATATTAACATAATAATCATCATACATGTTATGTTACTGGGGGTCGGCACATGTTACTGGGGGTCACAAAGAACACATACTACTACATAGTGTTACTGAACAACACCCACCATACCAAGGCCACTATTACATTGCAAAATAATGCCGCCACTCTATGACCAAATATCACCACATAGAGTCTGACTATAACCACCGTTCTGTTACTGAGCAAAGTCCACTGCACCAAGACCAGTGGTTTCACACCACAAATCCCCCAAAAATCTGCAATATGTGAACTTGGCCTAAAGTAGCGATGTCCTTCTTCATGCCCCTCACCGCACACACAATATAAATTTTAACATCTGTCTCCCCTTATAATGGTAACAATTATGACCCTCTTTATAGCCTTAGGAACCACAGTAAAACTCTGCATAGTACAGGGATAACATACACACACATACTGATGGCACAGCCCATGGGCAACACACACTCACACACACACACACACACATACAGTGATGGCACAGAACAGGGGCAACACACACAGTGATGGCACAGAACAGGGGCAACACACACACACAGTGATTGCACAGCATAGGGGCAAAACACACACACATGTCGCGGGCGGGGAGGGCGCTGCGCTCACCACGCTCGGGTCCAGCGCTGCTGCTCGGTGGCTTGAGCGGTGGGCCGGATCCGGGGACTCGAGCAGCGCTCCTCGTTCGTGAGTGAAAGGGGGTAGTTTGGTTTGGGGATTTGGTCCGTGACGCCACCCACGGTTTGTGGTGAGGTTGGGGCACCACCACTGCTGGTGACGGGGATCCCGGGAACGATGGCAGGGAGCAGCTGGGATGTTGTTTCCCCCTCCGTGGGTAGGGGTTGGTTGTCCCGGGGCTCGGTAAGGTGTGACAGGGAGGTACGGTTGGTGAAGTGCAGGGTCGCGGGGGCAGCGCGGTGCCGGATGGCACGGTGGTACTCACTCAGCCAAGAACAGATGCAGAGTCTCCGGTAAAACAAACGGCTGGATGGACGGGTCCCGCAGCCGGCTGCTGTGGTTTCTCCCGGACGGTTGGTGGTGGCTGCCTTTCCCTGCACCTTTTGTGTAGCTTCGGTCCCGATGGCTTCCCACCGGTAACCCGCTTCCCAGTGTGGATATATGCCGGAAGAGCCCTTTTGCCCGCAGGCTCTGGCCCTGGGAATTCTACCTGTGGCGGTAGCTGTATTTCCCTGTTGCTGTTTGGACGGTTGCCTTCAGTCGGGTCTTGGCTGTTTGGAAACCCCTGGGGTTCCGGTCATCAACAGATTTGACCTGTTTAACGGCGACTCCAAGCCTGGTCGGGGTCCGCAGGCCCTGCCGGTTTGTGCTGGCTTCTCTTCGCTCCCCGGCCACCGCCCGTCCCCTGTCCTGCGGTTCCGCGTCGATCTGCCTCTCCTGCAGACGGCCACCACCGTCTGACAACCTTGCTCTTGGTGCCCGGGCCACGTACCCGGACACAGTCAGTTTGCTCCTCTACTCCTACTTCACTCCTCTCTCTTTCACCTCTCTTACTTCACTGACTTCCTTTCCCGCCCCCAGAACTGTGAACTCCTCAGTGGGTGGGGCCAACCGCCTGGCTCCACCCCACCTGGTGTGGACATCAGCCCCTGGAGGGAGGCAACAAGGATTTGGTGTCTGGCTGATGTGCCTATCTCGGGGTGTGGGGTGTGTTGTTACAGTACCTGTGATGACCTGGCTAGTCCAGGGTGCCACACACACACACACACACACACACACACACACACACAGTGATGGCACAGAACAAGGGCAACACACTCAGTGATGGCACAGAACAGGGGCAACACACACAGTGATGGCACAGCATAGGGGGAAAACACACACACACACACACTGATGGCAAAGCACAGGGGCAAGACACACACAGTGATGGCGCAGAGCAGGGGCAACACACACACACACCCACACCCACACCCACACAAACACACACACACACACACACACACACACACATTATTCCTTCTGTTCTCTGCTTCTCATTGTTATTTTCTGGTCTCTGTTTGCTCTTCTCTCTTTTCTGTGGTCTCTACTCCTCCTCCACTCCTGCACTGTTTTCCTCTTCATCATTTCATTCTCCTGCGGCTGTACTCAATAAGCTACGCCCCCTCTCCTGATTGGCTATTCTCCTCCTGGAATCTTTCACAGCTCTCTGATTCGAAGAAGCTGCTGCCTGGCCACTCCCTCCTCTTCAGCACAGGCCGTGCAGAGTATGCAGTGGAGGCGAGTCTGGATGTTTGCTTTGGCCAGCCTGCAGCTATACAAACAGTGCGGGCACCCAGCGGCCTTAATCAGCTGCTTGGTGACGGCCCCGGGGGTATGATGCATTAAAGTGAAAGCGCACACACTGCAGGCAGCCCGGGCCCCTCCAGCTCACGGGCCCCATAGCAGTGGTGTAGTCTGCCTCTATTGACGGTACTACACTGTAATGGCTTATGCGATAATGATAACGAAATGTGTGACTAACATTATTATTTACAAGAGAAAGATAAATAAATACAGATGGCAGGGGTATTACAGTGATAAGCCATGAAACAGATGAAATAATTGAGAGTGAAAAAATATATGATCCTGGTCTGTTTTCTTTTTCACCAATCTTGTGATCCTCCATATGGCAATGACCACCCAGAACTACATCAAACAGAGCAGATGAGATAAAAAATAACCAATGCCATATGTGAATTAAAGTTAATTTTATGTAAGATGTTGTGATGCTGTAATTTATTTATCGTATATGTTGTAAAGTTATGGTATCATCCAGTATTTATGAAAGTATTGTATGCAAACCCAATGTTCTTAAAAGGCAACTGCATCCAATTACATATTTGGTATTGTTGTGTTTGTAAAAGTCTCATCTATCAAATTATAAAGTAATCTAAACTGATTGGTAAACAGCGTAACGAGAAAAAAATCAAAACACTAAAATATTTTTTTGACCACCACACCACTGCAATAAAATGCAATATGAGGCGATCAAAACATCATATCTGCCCCAAACTAATATCCGTAAAAACAGTAGTGCAGGGCCCAAAAAAATATCCTAAGCTCTCACATAGCCCAATATTCTGAAAAATGAGCCAATAGTCAAATATTCGGAGTTGGATTATTCTTGTGGAATAATTTCTATTATTTGTGTATTCTTGCTGAATAAGGAACCTAATGCAAGTCATTAGGAAACTCAAATAATTTTCTGGAAGACCTTGGAAGTTGGTCTGGGAGAGCCGTAAAAATACTGCAATTATTGTAAAAGTGCTGAAACTGAATGGTACCAGCATGGGGAAGATGTCTGGATGCATTTCTGACTCACAGTTGGTTTCTGGGAATAATGTGTTCAAAGTATTATGGGTATTAAAGCAGGAGAATTATACTTACAGAATTTCCCGTGGGTGTCACATTGATTCCTGGTCCGATCATTAAAGTACATGAAAATGCACTGCTTGACCCACCCACCCTCTGTGACAGTGTCTGTGATTGGTTGTTGTCCTGCTTCCCTCGCCCACCATCTGTGCTGACACCTGTGATTGGTTGCCCTCACACTGTCTGGGTCCCATAAGTGGAGTGTGAAAATAAAAAATTGGAAAAAATGATGCAGGGTCTCCATATTTTGAAACCCAGCTCATATAAAGCAGACAGCTACAGGCTGCAGCCCTCAGTTGTCTACGTTATCTTGGCTGTGTATCAAAATATGATGGACCCCATGCGGTGTTTTTAAATTATTTAAATAAATAATTTAAAAAAATGTTGTGAGGTTCCCCAATTTTGAAACCTAGCCCAGATAAAGTGGACAGCTGGGAGCTTGGATTCTCAAGCGGGAAATGCCTATGGTTTTGTGCCATCTCTAGCCTAAAAATAGTAGCCTGCAGCTGTCCTATAATTGGCGCATCCATTAGAAATGTGGTTCACTGCTTCCTGATATGTCATTTTAAAATGGATAATTAAAGAAGAAAGGAATTTTTATCTAAAATGATTTTAGAAGTAACATTTTTCTTCTTAAGCTGGTGTCACACACAGCGACAACGACAACGACGTCGCTGCTACGTCACCATTTTCTGTGACGTTGCAGCGACGTCCCGTCGCTGTCGCTGTGTGTGACATCCAGCAACGACCTGGCCCCTGCTGTGAGGTCGCCCGTCGTTGCTGAATGTCCAGCTTCATTTTTTGGTCGTCACTCTCCTGCTGTGACACACACATCGCTGTGTGTGACAGCGAGAGAGTGACGAAATGAAGCGAGCAGGAGCCGGCACTGGCAGCTGCGGTAGCTGTAACCAGCATAAACATCGGGTAACCAAGGGAAGACCTTTCCCTGGTTACCCGATATTTACCTTCGTTACCAGCCTCCGCTCTTGCTGCCAGCGCCGGCTTCTGCTCTGTGCACATGTGGCTGCAGTACGCATCGGGTAATTAACCCGATGTATACTGTAGCAAGGAGAGCAAGGACCCAGCGCTAAGCAGTGCGCGCGGCTCCCTGCTCTCTGCACTGTGACATGTAGCTGCAGCACACATCGGGTTAATTAACCCGATGTGTACTGTACCTAGGAGAGCAAGGAGCCAGCGCTAAGCGCGACTCCCTGCTCTCTGCACATGTAGCACAGCGACGTTATGATCACTGCTTCTGCTGTGTTTGACAGCTAAGCAGCGATCATAACAGCGACTTACAAGGTCGCTGTTACGTCACCGAAAATGGTAACGTAACAGCGACGTCGTTGTCGCTGTCGCTTAGTGTGAACCCAGCTTTAGAGTTCTATATTACCCAGCTGACCTTGGCTGCATCTAATCTGATTAGTGGACTGGAATTATATTCTCATGGTGAGCGTATTTATATATTTTCTGTACCCTAAATAACAATACCTAGAAATGTGATTGACTGTGTAATTTTGACCAGGCAATGAAAACTGCCAAGACCTATTTACCTAGTTCACTAGCAAATTGACAGCAGGCAGTTCTAACTAACAATACATAGAAATTTGATTGACTGCATAGTTTTCACCAAGCCTTTTTCATCTGATGCAGACATCATGATGACTTACAGCAATAGCTCATCTCTGCAGTCGTCTCTCTTCCTTTGACTTCTGCAGCACTTGCCAACATGTTACCCTTAAAAATACAATTATCATTATGGTACCCCCTGAATAAGCATGAGGCTCATAAAGCCTCCTATATACATTATGAGCCCTGCTATATACTTTATGAGCCCCACATAGCCTCTTATACAGTACATATTAGCCCCAAATAGCCTTCTGTATCTTTTATGAGCCCCCACATAGCTCTGTATATACAGTGTGAGCTCATACACATATGGAAAAAACAAACCACAATATACTCGCCTCGCTCCCATTTCCCCATTTCTCGGCTGCACTGACTCTCCGCACAGCAGATGGTAGATGTGCTGTCATCTCGTCTGCTGTCTCACACACTGACTGGTGAAAGAAGGAGTTGGCGGCCCTTCCTCCTATTCATCGCTATTTGCATCTAGAATGCACATAGCGGTGACATTTTGTGGCGGGCAGCAGCTGTGGCCGAACAGTGGAGGGCATGGACCGAAGTGAAACAGCCAAAGGGCCAGATGTGACTTGCGGGTCGCACTTTGCACTGCCCTGGCTTAGAAGAATAAAATTCAAGTTTTGGAATAGCCAAGCCAAAGTTTTGAAATGTTTTTTTTTTTTACAAAACTCTCTGGTATTCATCTATATATATAATTGCCTTATTCTATCTGTCTGTCTGTCTGTCTGTCATGCTCCAAAATTGTGTCCTTACGGTGACACAAAGCTGATTGGCCGCTGGGCTCGCCATGGCCCCGCCCCCCCACACGGATTTGCCTCTCGCCCCGGCTCTCTGCAGGCCCCGCCCCCCTCACGCAATGCACGCTCGCTCTGGCCCAACTGACACGGAGCTCCGACTCCCAGGTGAGTACACACACACACATCAGATCACACTCACTCTCACACACACCTCACACATCACATCCACACACTCACAACATCCTGGGATATCGCTTGCTTCTACACCGGCTCCGTCAGGATCCCAGCAGCGCCAGACATAACCTTGCGATGCTGGGATCTTGACGGAGGCCGTGAACGCTGGTAACCATTATACACATCGGGTAACTAAGGTCCCTTGGTTACCCGATGTGTATCATAGTTACCAGTGTACACCGGCTCACACTCACTCTCACACACACCTCACTCATACATCACATCGCATCCACATACTCACAGCATCCGGCGATATCGCTTGCTTCTCGGCCTCGATACTGTGCTGTTGTGAGCTTCCAGGACCTGCAGGAGGATCACATGGCCAGAAGCATGTGGTATCTCCGGATGTTGTGAGTATAAGCGCGTATGTGCAATATCGTCAATGTGTGTGTGCGTGAGTGTATGCGATCGGGTGTGTGTGAGTGTATGCGATCGGGTTTGTGTGGGTGTGTGTGTGTGTGAGTGTATGCGATCAAATCTGTGAGTGTCGGCAGAGGAGCATGGCGTGCTGGAGGAGGCTGGGAGGAGAGAGGCTGATCCTGGGGAAGGCTGGGATGGAGAGGCTGATGCTGGGGACAGAGAGGCTGATGCTGGGGACAGAGAGGCTGATGCTGGGATGAGAGAGGCTGATGCTGGGATGAGAGAGGCTGATGCTGGGATGAGAGAGGCTGATGCTGGGGACAGAGAGGCTGATGCTGGGGCCAGAGAGGCTGATGCTGGGATGAGAGAGGCTGATGCTGGGGACAGAGAGGCTGATGCTGGGGACAGAGAGGCTGATGCTGGGATGAGAGGCTGATGCTGGGATGAGAGAGGCTGATGCTGGGATGAGAGAGGCTGATGCTGGGATGAGAGAGGCTGATGCTGGGGACAGAGAGGCTGATGCTGGGGACAGAGAGGCTGATGCAGGGGACAGAGAGGCTGATGCTGCAGGGAGAGAGGCTGATGCTGCGGGGAGAGAGGCTGATGCTGCGGGGAGAGAGGCTGATGCTGGGGACAGAGAGGCTGATGCTGGGGACAGAGAGGCTGATGCTGGGGACAGAGAGGCTGATGCTGGGAGGAGAGAGGCTGATGCTGCGGGCAGAGAGGCTGATGCTGCGGGTAGAGAGGCTGATGCTGGCGCAGCATGGCGGATGGAGCACGTTTGGGAGTGCGCAGCATGGCGGATGGAGCACGTTTGGGAGTGCGCAGCATGGCGGATGGAGCACGTTTGGGAGTGCGCAGCATGGCGGATGGAGCACGTTTGGGAGTGCGCAGCATGGCGGATGGAGCACGTTTGGGAGTGCGCAGCATGGCGGATGGAGCACGTTTGGGAGTGCACAGCATGGGAGATGGAGCACGATGGGGGGTGCGCAGCATAGGGGATGGAGCACGATGGGGAGTGCGCTGCATGGGGGATGGAGCACGATGGGGAGTGCGGAGTATGGCGGATGGAGCACGTTTGGGAGTGCGCAGCATGGCGGATGGAGCACGTTTGGGAGTGCGCAGCATGGCGGATGGAGCACGTTTTGGAGTGCGCAGCATGGGAGATGGAGCATGATGGGGAGTGCGCAGCATGGCGGATGGAGCACGTTTGTGAGTGCGCAGCATGGGGGATGGAGCACGATGGGGAGTGCGCAGCATGGCGGATGGAGCACGTTTGGGAGTGCGCAGCATGGCGGATGGAGCACGTTTGGGAGTGCGCAGCATGGCGGATGGAGCACGTTTGGGAGTGCGCAGGATGGGAGATGGAGCACGATGGGGGGTGCGCAGCATAGGGGATGGAGCACGTTTGGGAGTGCGCAGCATGGCGGATGGAGCACGTTTGGGAGTGCGCAGCATGGGGGATGCAGCACGATGGGGAGTGCGGAGTATGGCGGATGGAGCACGTTTGGGAGTGAGCAGCATGGCGGATGGACCACGTTTTGGAGTGCGCAGCATGGCGGATGGAGCACGTTTGGGAGTGCGCAGCATGGGAGATGGAGCACGATGGGGGGTGCGCAGCATAGGGGATGGAGCACGATGGGGAGTGCGCTGCATGGGGGATGGAGCACGATGGGGAGTGCGGAGTATGGCGGATGGAGCACGTTTGGGAGTGCGCAGTATGGCGGATGGAGCACGTTTGGGAGTGCGCAGCATGGGAGATGGAGCACGATGGGGAGTGCGCAGCATGGCGGATGGAGCACGTTTGGGAATGCGCAGCATGGGGGATGGAGCACGATGGGGAGTGCGCAGCATGGCGGATAGAGCACGTTTGGGAGTGCGCAGCATGGCGGATGGAGCACGTTTGGGAGTGCACAGCATGGCGGATGGAGCACGTTTGGGAGTGCGCAGCATGGGGGATGGAGCACGATGGGGAGTGCGCAGCATGGCGGATGGAGCACGTTTGGGAGTGCGCAGCATGGCGGATGGAGCACGTTTGGGAGTGCGCAGCATGGCGGATGGAGCACGTTTGGGAGTGCGCAGCATGGCGGATGGAGCACGTTTGGGAGTGCGCAGCATGGCGGATGGACCACGTTTGGGAGTGCGCAGCATGGCGGATGGAGCACGTTTGGGAGTGCACAGCATGGGAGATGGAGCACGATGGGGGGTGCGCAGCATAGGGGATGGAGCACGATGGGGAGTGCGCTGCATGGGGGATGGAGCACGATGGGGAGTGCGGAGTATGGCGGATGGAGCACGTTTGGGAGTGCGCAGCATGGCGGATGGAGCACGTTTGGGAGTGCGCAGCATGGCGGATGGAGCACGTTTTGGAGTGCGCAGCATGGGAGATGGAGCACGATGGGGAGTGCGCAGCATGGCGGATGGAGCACGTTTGGGAGTGCGCAGCATGGGGGATGGAGCACGATGGGGAGTGCGCAGCATGGCGGATGGAGCACGTTTGGGAGTGCGCAGCATGGCGGATGGAGCACGTTTGGGAGTGCGCAGCATGGCGGATGGAGCACGTTTGGGAGTGCGCAGGATGGGAGATGGAGCACGATGGGGGGTGTGCAGCATAGGGGATGGAGCACGTTTGGGAGTGCGCAGCATGGCGGATGGAGCACGTTTGGGAGTGCGCAGCATGGGGGATGCAGCACGATGGGGAGTGCGGAGTATGGCGGATGGAGCACGTTTGGGAGTGAGCAGCATGGCGGATGGACCACGTTTTGGAGTGCGCAGCATGGCGGATGGAGCACGTTGGGAGTGCGCAGCATGGGAGATGGAGCACGATGGGGGGTGCGCAGCATAGGGGATGGAGCACGATGGGGAGTGCGCAGCATGGCGGATGGAGCACGTTTGGGAGTGCGCAGCATGGCGGATGGCGCACGTTTGGGAGTGCGCAGGATGGGAGATGGAGCACGATGGGGGGTGCGCAGCATAGGGGATGGAGCACGATAGGGAGTGCGCTGCATGGGGGATGGAGCACGATGGGGAGTGCGCTGCATGGGGGATGGAGCACGATGGGAAGTGCACACCTCCCCCCAACACACACACACACACACACGCGCGCGCGCGCACTGCACAACACACCACACACACACACTGGGAACCACAAACAACTGCCCTACACAGACACCCACACACAGACAACGCTGCACACACAAATATACGCACATACCGCACAACATACACATTGCACAAAACATACCTCCCCCAAAACACACCACACACACACAAACCGCGCAACACACACACAATGCTACAGACACACAGCGCTTCACAAACAACGCAACACACAAACAACACCGCTCTCACCCCCCATCACACCCAGACAACACCCAGAACATGTACAGCGCCCTACACAAACACTTGGTAACTACACACAACAACATCTATATATATATATATATATATATATATATATATATATATATATATAACAAAAATCATACATGAACTACACAATACGTAAATTCTAGAATACCCGATGTGTAGAATCGGGCCACCTTCTAGTAACATAATATGTTCTTCCAATAAGCTCTCTCCATAAGTTTCTACAGGAAATATCAAAGATGAATTTGAGTACATGTGAAAGTTTTAAACTTCTTTTTAATATCATATTAGCGTTTGTCAGACAGATGATACAGATGATAACAATATATCCTGACAGGGGATGGCTGTCACATTTTAGCCTGGGAGGCAATCACAAGGCAGTGGCCTTCAATCTGTGGCATTTATGAACAGTGTAGTACATATATATGGGAACAGAACAAGGCTTACTGTGTATATAGATACTGCAACAGAAGCAAACTGACTATATAGATACATATAAATATATATATATACATATATATTTTACTTATATAGATACAGGAACTGAAAGGAGATGCAGAGATATGGGAGCAGAACCATGCTTACTACAGAGATATGGGGGCAGAACCGAGCTTACTACAGAGATATGGGAGCAGAACTGAGCTTACTACAGAGATATGGGAACAGAACCAAACTTACTACAGATATATGGGAGCAGAACAGAGCTTACTACAGAGATATGGCAGCAGAACTGAACTTACTACATAGATATGGGAGCAGAACTGAGCTTACTAAAGAGATATGGGATCAAAACCGAGCTTACTACAAAGACATAAGAGCAGAACCAAGTTTACTACAGAGATATGGGATCAGAACGTGGCTTAATATGGAGATATGGGAGTAGAACTTGGCTTACTACAGAGATATGTGAGCAGAAATAAGCTTAGTACAGGGATATGAGAGCAGAACTGAGCTTACTACAGAGATATGGGAGCAGAAGCAAGCATACTACAGAGATAAAGGATTAGAACATAGCTCACTACAAAGATATGGGAGCAGAACCGAGCTTACTACAGAGATATAGGAGCATAACTGAGCTTACTAGAGATATGGAAGCAGAAGCAAGCTTACTACAGAGATAACGGAGGAGAACTGAACTTACTACAGAGATACGGAAACAGAACCAAGCTTACTATAGCAATACAGGAACAGAATCATGCATACTAAGTGTACTACATAGAAACAGTAACAGAACCAAGTCTGCTACATAGATACGGGAACAGAACAAGCTTACTGCACACACATAGTACCAGAACTACGCTTACTATATAGATATGGGAGCAAAACCATGCTTACTACATAAATAAAGTACCATAACCCTTTTAACTAAATTTACAACAATTACCCATTGAGACTCTTGAACACCAGCTTTAAAAAACAAAACAAAAAAACAGCAAAAACCTTTTGGAAACTCTATTTTAGTCTCCAAAAAAAATGTTCAGATTCTGTGTTAGGATACGGCTGATTTCATACTCTCTGTGCTCGTCACATCACTACTCAATATGCGTATTGCATATCGACACTTACATGCGAATTCTCTTCTATAAAACCCAACTGAAACAATGAGAGAAGCAGAAGAGAGAGTGCATGGGAGTGTTCCTCTCTATAAACATTGCATATAGAGCAGTGATGTAACTAGCGCAGAGAGTAAAAACAGCTGAATCCTAATAGTACATTACACAATGTTAAGCTAGCAAGAGCATAAGAGACAGTTCCTGTCTTGGGGGCTCAGTCAGCACGAGGAGGGCATCATGAAGGGTGATGCTGGCCGATTCTAACATCTCTTGGAGTTCCCTCCTACTCCCTAAGCAGACGTCACTTCTATGGCACAAGCTTAGTAAGTTTCACGTTTATACCTTTTATTTTATGTAACTGTTATGCCGTAATGTGTATTGTTCCCTTTTGTAAATTCCTGTATATTCTTTAAACACTGCCTATTTTCGGATTAAATATATAAAAATTTAAGAGTTTCTTTCCTTATGCTTTATATACGAATCCAAAACCCCGAAGGGCCTTATGCTATCTGAAACGGGTTCCCAGCTACCTGTAGAAAGTCTGGGTGGTGGCAGCGTAATTGTTATTGCATAGAATTATTGGAGTGCTATCATTAAGGGTACCGAGGTATATAAATATTCCATTAGCAGGAATCGGGGATATATACATTTACCCTTGCTGTGAGACCTCCAATATTTGGCATTATCAGCTCAGCAGCCTCATCTTATGCATTGTCCTGCAGTACCAAAAGTGGCCTGCAGACAAGGGGGGGCGCTAGAGAGTAGTCGTGTGTAACAAATCAGTGAACAGCTGCGGATTTCTGAGGGACTTCCCCGGCTGTTCGTGACAAATTAGCTTTCTCATGAGCCAGATCAGACACCCCCATACTTTGCACTGACGAGGGGCAAGCACCCCGAAACACCGTGTCTGCAAATTGGGATTCTGATCTGGCTTATATATCCTGAGTCATATTGCAAAGGATTGTCGAAAATCCACTTGTGACTTTTAGGATCGCTACTTCCAATAGGTGGCGCTGTGCTAGAGTTTGTCTCCTTTACTGGAGAGACAATTTGAATATTTCCCAGAGGGGCATTGCAGCTATAAGTCCCCTTACCTGGCAGCCAGACTGGCTTGCAAAGTCTCCTTAAGGAGAATAGTGTTCCCCCGTGGAATTTTAGGGGCATTGCAGCTATAAGTCCCCTTACCTGGCAGCCAGACTGGCTTGCAAAGTCTCCTTAAGGAGAATAGTGTTCCCCCGTGGTCCCCACATAGCTTTCTCATGAGCCAGATCAGACACCCCCATACTTTGCACTGACGAGGGGCAAGCACCCCGAAACACCGTGTCTGCAAATTGGGATTCTGATCTGGCTTATATATCCTGAGTCATATTGCAAAGGATTGTCGAAAATCCACTTGTGACTTTTAGGATCGCTACTTCCAATAGGTGGCGCTGTGCTAGAGTTTGTCTCCTTTACTGGAGAGACAATTTGAATATTTCCCAGAGGGGCATTGCAGCTATAAGTCCCCTTACCTGGCAGCCAGACTGGCTTGCAAAGTCTCCTTAAGGAGAATAGTGTTCCCCCGTGGAATTTTAGGGGCATTGCAGCTATAAGTCCCCTTACCTGGCAGCCAGACTGGCTTGCAAAGTCTCCTTAAGGAGAATAGTGTTCCCCCGTGGTCCCCACATAGCTTTCTCATGAGCCAGATCAGACACCCCCATACTTTGCACTGACGAGGGGCAAGCACCCCGAAACACCGTGTCTGCAAATTGGGATTCTGATCTGGCTTATATATCCTGAGTCATATTGCAAAGGATTGTCGAAAATCCACTTGTGACTTTTAGGATCGCTACTTCCAATAGGTGGCGCTGTGCTAGAGTTTGTCTCCTTTACTGGAGAGACAATTTGAATATTTCCCAGAGGGGCATTGCAGCTATAAGTCCCCTTACCTGGCAGCCAGACTGGCTTGCAAAGTCTCCTTAAGGAGAATAGTGTTCCCCCGTGGAATTTTAGGGGCATTGCAGCTATAAGTCCCCTTACCTGGCAGCCAGACTGGCTTGCAAAGTCTCCTTAAGGAGAATAGTGTTCCCCCGTGGTCCCCACATAGCTTTCTCATGAGCCAGATCAGACACCCCCATACTTTGCACTGACGAGGGGCAAGCACCCCGAAACACCGTGTCTGCAAATTGGGATTCTGATCTGGCTTATATATCCTGAGTCATATTGCAAAGGATTGTCGAAAATCCACTTGTGACTTTTAGGATCGCTACTTCCAATAGGTGGCGCTGTGCTAGAGTTTGTCTCCTTTACTGGAGAGACAATTTGAATATTTCCCAGAGGGGCATTGCAGCTATAAGTCCCCTTACCTGGCAGCCAGACTGGCTTGCAAAGTCTCCTTAAGGAGAATAGTGTTCCCCCGTGGAATTTTAGGGGCATTGCAGCTATAAGTCCCCTTACCTGGCAGCCAGACTGGCTTGCAAAGTCTCCTTAAGGAGAATAGTGTTCCCCCGTGGTCCCCACATAGCTTTCTCATGAGCCAGATCAGACACCCCCATACTTTGCACTGACGAGGGGCAAGCACCCCGAAACACCGTGTCTGCAAATTGGGATTCTGATCTGGCTTATATATCCTGAGTCATATTGCAAAGGATTGTCGAAAATCCACTTGTGACTTTTAGGATCGCTACTTCCAATAGGTGGCGCTGTGCTAGAGTTTGTCTCCTTTACTGGAGAGACAATTTTAATATTTCCCAGAGGGGCATTGCAGCTATAAGTCCCCTTACCTGGCAGCCAGACTGGCTTGCAAAGTCTCCTTAAGGAGAATAGTGTTCCCCCGTGGAATTTTAGGGGCATTGCAGCTATAAGTCCCCTTACCTGGCAGCCAGACTGGCTTGCAAAGTCTCCTTAAGGAGAATAGTGTTCCCCCGTGGTCCCCACATAGCTTTCTCATGAGCCAGATCAGACACCCCCATACTTTGCACTGACGAGGGGCAAGCACCCCGAAACACCGTGTCTGCAAATTGGGATTCTGATCTGGCTTATATATCCTGAGTCATATTGCAAAGGATTGTCGAAAATCCACTTGTGACTTTTAGGATCGCTACTTCCAATAGGTGGCGCTGTGCTAGAGTTTGTCTCCTTTACTGGAGAGACAATTTGAATATTTCCCAGAGGGGCATTGCAGCTATAAGTCCCCTTACCTGGCAGCCAGACTGGCTTGCAAAGTCTCCTTAAGGAGAATAGTGTTCCCCCGTGGAATTTTAGGGGCATTGCAGCTATAAGTCCCCTTACCTGGCAGCCAGACTGGCTTGCAAAGTCTCCTTAAGGAGAATAGTGTTCCCCCGTGGTCCCCACATAGCTTTCTCATGAGCCAGATCAGACACCCCCATACTTTGCACTGACGAGGGGCAAGCACCCCGAAACACCGTGTCTGCAAATTGGGATTCTGATCTGGCTTATATATCCTGAGTCATATTGCAAAGGATTGTCGAAAATCCACTTGTGACTTTTAGGATCGCTACTTCCAATAGGTGGCGGTGTGCTAGAGTTTGTCTCCTTTACTGGAGAGACAATTTGAATATTTCCCAGAGGGGCATTGCAGCTATAAGTCCCCTTACCTGGCAGCCAGACTGGCTTGCAAAGTCTCCTTAAGGAGAATAGTGTTCCCCCGTGGAATTTTAGGGGCATTGCAGCTATAAGTCCCCTTACCTGGCAGCCAGACTGGCTTGCAAAGTCTCCTTAAGGAGAATAGTGTTCCCCCGTGGTCCCCACATAGCTTTCTCATGAGCCAGATCAGACACCCCCATACTTTGCACTGACGAGGGGCAAGCACCCCGAAACACCGTGTCTGCAAATTGGGATTCTGATCTGGCTTATATATCCTGAGTCATATTGCAAAGGATTGTCGAAAATCCACTTGTGACTTTTAGGATCGCTACTTCCAATAGGTGGCGCTGTGCTAGAGTTTGTCTCCTTTACTGGAGAGACAATTTGAATATTTCCCAGAGGGGCATTGCAGCTATAAGTCCCCTTACCTGGCAGCCAGACTGGCTTGCAAAGTCTCCTTAAGGAGAATAGTGTTCCCCCGTGGAATTTTAGGGGCATTGCAGCTATAAGTCCCCTTACCTGGCAGCCAGACTGGCTTGCAAAGTCTCCTTAAGGAGAATAGTGTTCCCCCGTGGTCCCCACATAGCTTTCTCATGAGCCAGATCAGACACCCCCATACTTTGCACTGACGAGGGGCAAGCACCCCGAAACACCGTGTCTGCAAATTGGGATTCTGATCTGGCTTATATATCCTGAGTCATATTGCAAAGGATTGTCGAAAATCCACTTGTGACTTTTAGGATCGCTACTTCCAATAGGTGGCGCTGTGCTAGAGTTTGTCTCCTTTACTGGAGAGACAATTTGAATATTTCCCAGAGGGGCATTGCAGCTATAAGTCCCCTTACCTGGCAGCCAGACTGGCTTGCAAAGTCTCCTTAAGGAGAATAGTGTTCCCCCGTGGAATTTTAGGGGCATTGCAGCTATAAGTCCCCTTACCTGGCAGCCAGACTGGCTTGCAAAGTCTCCTTAAGGAGAATAGTGTTCCCCCGTGGTCCCCACATAGCTTTCTCATGAGCCAGATCAGACACCCCCATACTTTGCACTGACGAGGGGCAAGCACCCCGAAACACCGTGTCTGCAAATTGGGATTCTGATCTGGCTTATATATCCTGAGTCATATTGCAAAGGATTGTCGAAAATCCACTTGTGACTTTTAGGATCGCTACTTCCAATAGGTGGCGCTGTGCTAGAGTTTGTCTCCTTTACTGGAGAGACAATTTGAATATTTCCCAGAGGGGCATTGCAGCTATAAGTCCCCTTACCTGGCAGCCAGACTGGCTTGCAAAGTCTCCTTAAGGAGAATAGTGTTCCCCCGTGGAATTTTAGGGGCATTGCAGCTATAAGTCCCCTTACCTGGCAGCCAGACTGGCTTGCAAAGTCTCCTTAAGGAGAATAGTGTTCCCCCGTGGTCCCCACATAGCTTTCTCATGAGCCAGATCAGACACCCCCATACTTTGCACTGACGAGGGGCAAGCACCCCGAAACACCGTGTCTGCAAATTGGGATTCTGATCTGGCTTATATATCCTGAGTCATATTGCAAAGGATTGTCGAAAATCCACTTGTGACTTTTAGGATCGCTACTTCCAATAGGTGGCGCTGTGCTAGAGTTTGTCTCCTTTACTGGAGAGACAATTTGAATATTTCCCAGAGGGGCATTGCAGCTATAAGTCCCCTTACCTGGCAGCCAGACTGGCTTGCAAAGTCTCCTTAAGGAGAATAGTGTTCCCCCGTGGAATTTTAGGGGCATTGCAGCTATAAGTCCCCTTACCTGGCAGCCAGACTGGCTTGCAAAGTCTCCTTAAGGAGAATAGTGTTCCCCCGTGGTCCCCACATAGCTTTCTCATGAGCCAGATCAGACACCCCCATACTTTGCACTGACGAGGGGCAAGCACCCCGAAACACCGTGTCTGCAAATTGGGATTCTGATCTGGCTTATATATCCTGAGTCATATTGCAAAGGATTGTCGAAAATCCACTTGTGACTTTTAGGATCGCTACTTCCAATAGGTGGCGCTGTGCTAGAGTTTGTCTCCTTTACTGGAGAGACAATTACAATGTTAAGAGTCAGTGAAATTCTACAAGTGTTTCAGTCACCTCTTTTACGTTAACTTGTCACCATGAAAAATGCTTTTTAATCTTCACATGTATGGACAATCCGCAAGTAAATAATGTTTGAATCCAGGTTAGTAGACTTTTTGAAAATGTGTTGGCTACAGAGAAAATGTAATTTTATTCTCTCTGCCACCACACGCTTCCAAGTATAGCGGCAGCTGTTTTTGAGTACATGTGAAAGTTTTAAACTTCTTTTTAATATCATATTAGCGTTTGTCAGACAGATGATACAGATGATAACAATATATCCTGACAGGGGATGGCTGTCACATTTTAGCCTGGGAGGCAATCACAAGGCAGTGGCCTTCAATCTGTGGCATTTATGAACAGTGTAGTACATATATATGGGAACAGAACAAGGCTTACTGTGTATATAGATACTGCAACAGAAGCAAACTGACTATATAGATACATATAAATATATATATACATATATATTTTACTTATATAGATACAGGAACTGAAAGGAGATGCAGAGATATGGGAGCAGAACCATGCTTACTACAGAGATATGGGGGCAGAACCGAGCTTACTACAGAGATATGGAAGCAGAACTGAGCTTACTACAGAGATATGGGAACAGAACCAAACTTACTACAGATATATGGGAGCAGAACAGAGCTTACTACAGAGATATGGCAGCAGAACTGAACTTACTACATAGATATGGGAGCAGAACTGAGCTTACTAAAGAGATATGGGATCAAAACCGAGCTTACTACAAAGACATAAGAGCAGAACCAAGTTTACTACAGAGATATGGGATCAGAACGTGGCTTAATATGGAGATATGGGAGTAGAACTTGGCTTACTACAGAGATATGTGAGCAGAAATAAGCTTAGTACAGGGATATGAGAGCAGAACTGAGCTTACTACAGAGATATGGGAGCAGAAGCAAGCATACTACAGAGATAAAGGATTAGAACATAGCTCACTACAAAGATATGGGAGCAGAACCGAGCTTACTACAGAGATATAGGAGCATAACTGAGCTTACTAGAGATATGGAAGCAGAAGCAAGCTTACTACAGAGATAACGGAGGAGAACTGAACTTACTACAGAGATACGGAAACAGAACCAAGCTTACTATAGCAATACAGGAACAGAATCATGCATACTAAGTGTACTACATAGAAACAGTAACAGAACCAAGTCTGCTACATAGATACGGGAACAGAACAAGCTTACTGCACACACATAGTACCAGAACTACGCTTACTATATAGATATGGGAGCAAAACCATGCTTACTACATAAATAAAGTACCATAACCCTTTTAACTAAATTTACAACAATTACCCATTGAGACTCTTGAACACCAGCTTTAAAAAACAAAACAAAAAAACAGCAAAAACCTTTTGGAAACTCTATTTTAGTCTCCAAAAAAAATGTTCAGATTCTGTGTTAGGATACGGCTGATTTCATACTCTCTGTGCTCGTCACATCACTACTCAATATGCGTATTGCATATCGACACTTACATGCGAATTCTCTTCTATAAAACCCAACTGAAACAATGAGAGAAGCAGAAGAGAGAGTGCATGGGAGTGTTCCTCTCTATAAACATTGCATATAGAGCAGTGATGTAACTAGCGCAGAGAGTAAAAACAGCTGAATCCTAATAGTACATTACACAATGTTAAGAGTCAGTGAAATTCTACAAGTGTTTCAGTCACCTCTTTAACGTTAACTTGTCACCATGAAAAATGCTTTTTAATCTTCACATGTATGGACAATCCGCAAGTAAATAATGTTTGAATCCAGGTTAGTAGACTTATTGAAAATGTGTTGGCTACAGAGAAAATGTAATTTTATTCTCTCTGCCACCACACGCTTCCAAGTATAGCGGCAGCTGTTCCAGTCACCGCTGACTACAAAGTCAGCATGATGTAATAACTTGCCAGCACTTTGTGACGTCTTACTAGGAGCTGTAGCTTTTGGCTTGGCTTCATATGACGACCATCCTGGCAACAACACAAGGCAACCCATCAGCAACCCAAAACTGTATCAGAGGGGGGCTGTTGTGAGCTGACTGGGGGCATGCACCGGCCATCGCACTAATTGTCGATGTCAGTGGCTGACAATGGCTTTAAAAACATAAAGAAAATATCCAGGATTTTGTTAAATAAAAGACAAAAAATTGTGCCTAAGCACTAAAAGGCAGAGAGTTGCTATCTATCTGCCTGTTGTGCCCGACGTTGTTCTTTGCTGGCACTTGCCTGCGATTCAGCAGCTTGCACTGATGTCACATCAACAGAGTGGTGGCTTCTCTTCCTCTCTGCTCTGTTGTCAGTGAAGGACTGCCGACATCATGCTGATTGAGAGCCGACTCCCCAAGTTAGGCAGTGGAGAGGCGGCTGTAAATCACCATGACATTGGCAGTCCCTCACTGTCAGCAAGGCAGAGAGGAAATGAAGCCGCCACTCTGTTAACGTGACATCAGCGGAAGCCGCTAAATCATAGGCAGGAGCTATCTGTGACCACTCTCTGCTGGAAAAGAATGGTTCCGGGCACAACAGGCTGGTAGGTAGCACCTATCTGCCTGTTAGTGTTTAGGCACTTTTTTTTTTTAACAAAGTTCTGGATATCTGCTTTAAAACAGCTGCAATTGAGGCCAGGTAGGATCACTGCTAAGACAGGTAGATACTGGCAATGTGTAAGAGCTAA
Organism: Anomaloglossus baeobatrachus; assembly: GCF_048569485.1. Classification (NCBI taxonomy): domain Eukaryota; kingdom Metazoa; phylum Chordata; class Amphibia; order Anura; family Aromobatidae; genus Anomaloglossus; species Anomaloglossus baeobatrachus. Next base: position 174,532,918 of record NC_134355.1, read on the forward strand.
CATATGTGCGGTACAGAGTGGGCTCAGCTCCAGAACCTACTGTACACAGGCGCACCCTTAGGCCCCCTTCACATATCCATATAAAAAACACATACTTGTGGCAGAGTCCGTTTTGACCATCCGTTTTCATTCTTTATCACCCATCCGTGTGTATATTTTTAAAAATGTTTGTCATCCATGTTTTTCCGGTATGGATATAGAAAGTTAAATTGCAAAGCTTCTCTTATATTTTCTATGTTAAACACATACAGCACACGGACTGCACACAGACTGTACATGGACTGTTCACTGATGCCATGCATGTGCTGTACGTGTTTTTCATGGCCCTATAGACTGCTATTGGCCCTTGTCATCTATGCTACAGGAAATAAACACAGATGTCGCTGTGTGGATCATATGGACACACCGTCTGTGTAAACACACAGTGTTTTTTCAGCATCCAGAATGCTGCGTTGTACTGTAGAAGCACAATGGATGGGATTTATAGAAATGTCCAGCCCACTGGGCTTCTTTTAGTTGCTCCATAAACTGAGCTGTGTTCTAGTGGAGATGTGAGTGCTATGAGCTGTGCTATGAGCTCCGCTGTGTCAGTAACCTTGATCTTGGGCACGGACCGCATGTTCTCCCACCCAGGACACTAGTGGCTCCACCAAAGAAAGTATGCTGCGGTCAGAACGTGAGGCAGCCTGATCGTGCATATTCACCTTTATAGATTTAGTGTTGTGCCCTAAATGTACAAATGTTTTACACATATAACACAATACACTATTACATACACACATCCTACAAACATACAAAACATACATCAAACCCCAGAAACACGGACATGTAAACATACAGTACGGAGATGTGTACACATATACAGACATGTACGCATGCAGTAAACAGTAAAGAGACGTGGACTCAAATGGCGTACAGGGGTGCTCCCACACGGCGTACAAGCATGCACACATGGTGTATAGACGTGCACCCACACGGTGTACAGATGCGCACCCACATGGCGTACAGATGTACACTCACACGGCGTACAGATGTTCACCCACATGGCATACAGGCATGCACTCTCACGGTGTACAGGCATGCTCCCACACGGCATACAGACGTGTACCTACACGGCGTACAGACTGCACCCACAAGGCGTCCAGATGTGCACAACACTTCCCTTGCCTCCCATGTGGCCCACATCCTTGTTTGATCTCCTTTTCAGCAATTAGGATGTAGCGCATGCTGCATGATGTCATTATAACACACATGGCCGCACACAGTATACTGCAGGTGGCCGTGCCTTCTGTACTGGGATGCGGCCGCATCACAGTATTGGAGACACCACAGTGCGCAGTTCACTGTGTGCCGCCATGTGTATTATAATTACATTATGTAGCTGGAGGCGGGTAGAGCAGCCTCGGGGGCATTTGCCCGCCCTGTATCCTGACATGCATAAGTATAATGCTGTATCAATATAATTCAGCTCATAACATTTGAATTCAAGAGTAGAGATGAGCAAACCCATGGAAGTTTGGTTTGACCGGTGCAGCTGAATCCAATTGACCTGAACCCCAATGGAAGTCACTGATTGGCAGATTGAGTCTCTACCCACATACAGCCAGCTATATGCAGAATACTTCCTGGACAGGTTGGGTTTTTCCATTTTATTTTGGGTAGCACACTACATCTGATCACGCTGTTGTTACCCCCAGTGCGAGCCGATTAAACACTACAAGCAGCTTGCACTGGGCTGAGCACCGAGCGTATGTGAGCACAGCAATGCGTGTGAGTGGTGTTCCTTCGTATGTAAGGCTTCTGAACTTCGAACTCAAACTGTTTTTTGTTTTTTTTTAAAGTCGGTGTTCTTCCAAACCGAACACTGAACCATAGGTTTGCTCATCTCTACTCAAGAGAAGGCTGACACGTCTGTGTTGGAAGTGAGCGTCTGGAGATTTTACAACATTTCGGTGCACTCCACTTTTTCAAGCATCAAGATTATGATCATGATCAAGTCCTGACCTTAATCCTATAGAAATATTTGGAATGACCTGGGGCCAGCAGTTCATGGTAGAAAACCCACCAACATAACAGAGTTGAAACTAAATGGGCTAAAATTGTTCCAAGTTGATGTGCAGGACTAATCAATAATAAGCAGAAAAGTTTAAGGTCAAATGTATGTAGAAACATGGAAAATTCTGAAGGGTTCACAAACCTTCAAGCACCAATGTCAATATCAATCACAAATTAAGACTGCTAAGTCCAGAATGATTAGAGATTTCGATAAGCAGAATATATTTACCACAAACCGATGTCAATTTGTTTAGCTCTTTCCACTCTATAACATTATGTTGGCTCAATTTGTATGTTCAATGAATCAGGTTCCCCTTAAATAGTGATCAAAAAGACAGCATAAAACATATAGTGATGATAGTTTTAATAGTGATTTCTTTAGCTTTCCAGGAAAAAAAATACAGCTTCATAAACTTTCTTTTGGCTACAGTTCAATAGACTTCGTCAACTTTTACTATAATTCTTCCAGCAAATTATTGAAACAACTTTTTGGCTGTGTATATTTAGTTTGGGAGTACATAAAAAAAAGACTTTTAATGAATTTATAATATAACATCTTCTATTTATTTTATGAATCATGCACAAAATAATTAAATTAAATAATTTCTTAAAGAGCTTTTATGTAATCCACAATTAGTCATATATAATCCACACTTAGTCATAGTCAGTTAATTATATTAAGGGATTTGTTTTAGAAGCGACTTTGTCACTGAACAGTTTCACAGTTTTTAAGGTTGAAGGTAGACTTAAGTCCATCGAATTTAACCCATAGCCTAATTTGTTGGTCCAGAGGAATGCAAAACCCCTATGGGGCAGATAATAAGGTCCTTATTAGGGAAAACAAAGTCTTTCCCAACTCCACATACAGCAATCAGACTAGTTCTAGTGGGGGTGGGCTTAAATTTTTTAACATCAGGCTCCCTGTTTACATGAAAAAAGCCATGCCCATTTTCAGCCCATGCCTCTTTCTGCAGACTACACCCAGTTACGTGCCCCTCCCTCATGCATAGAATAAAGAGTAAAGAGAATAAAAGTAATGATAGCTAAAATTAAATGCTTTTTTTCTCCTACAGTAATGTAGTAGATCTTTCCATACAGGTGAAATATATCTATGTACCATGTTAGCCAGTAGAGATAAAAAAAGTTTGTTTAAAAAAACTGAGAGTCCTCAGTAGTTGATAACTTTTAATGGCTAACTGAAAAGATGGTAATAATAGCAAGCTTTCGAGACTACTCAGGTCTCTTCATCAGGCATGGTATAACACAAAGATCTTTCCAGCAGTCCTATGTAACCTCACAAATAACACACATTATCACTTCTTTGAGTTCTGATAATGTAGTAGGTTTATACAATTATTTAACAGAATTACAGTATCTACACAGATTGCCCAGCACACCAAGGAAGAATTCCCATATTCTGTTTCTACCAAATATAAAGGATTCATTTTTCTAACATAAATACTGGTAAAGTAATGCTTAAATTGTCAGATTGCATATGACTTTATTAACATAGTAGTGTTGCACTTCATCTAACAAGTTCTGGATTGCTATATCTGTACACAATGAGAACATCAGTACATACATACAGAGCTATCAGACCTACCTGAATACAGCACCAGAACCACCATCAGTACATGAATACACCATAAGAAGATTTACATGCTTGACCATCAGCTTCAGCAATTCTACATGGTAGGACACAGCAAATAACAAAATACATAGCAGGAGCACATAAAAAAGATTATCTCAGCACAGGAACATTTTTTTTTCAACACAACCATTTTGATTAAAATTTACTTTGCTCATGGGACAACCTCTTTAGCAATGTGAAATGTAACTGGTAGGAATGAGCGAATGTATTCACCACTATTCGGTATCCGACGGATAACAGGCTATTTGCACCATTCTGTATCCGACGAATAAAACAGTATCCGCTCCGATACTTTCAGTTTCATTTCTGACTTCCTGGCGCCTGTTTTCCAGCCAATGAACACATCTAAAGCCTGCTTTACACGTTGCAATTTCGCATACGATATCGTATGCGATTTGCAACGCCCCCATCGTATGTATGGCACGTTCAATTTGTTGAACGTGCCGCACAAACGATTAATCCCCGTCACACGTACTTACCTTCCATACGACCTTGATGTGGGCGGCGAACGTCCACTTCCTCGAGTGGGAGGAACGTTTGGCGTCACATCGACGTTACGCGGCAGCCAGCCAATAAAAGCGGAGGGGCAGAGCTGAGCGGCACGTAAACATCCCGCCCACCTCCTTCCTTCCGCATTGTGGGCCGGGAGCTGCAGGACGTAGGTAAGATCTGTTCATCGTTCCCAGGGTGTCACACACTGCAATGTGTGCTACCCCGGGTACGATGAACAATCTGACGTGCAATTCTAGAGAAAGGTATGATGTGTATGCGATGAACGTTTTAACGTTCAATCGCAATCGCACGTACCTGTCACACACTGCAATGTAATTTACGATGCCGGATGTGCGTCACTTACGATGCCGGATGTGCGTCACTTACGACGTGACCCCGCCGACACATTGTGAGATACATTGCAGCATGTAAAGCAGGCTTAATGTTGCTTGCCCTCACAGTAACACCACAGTGATCTTTGTTGTGGTGTTACTGTGATTGGCTTGGCCACACAGCATCATAGGGGCTATATAAGCCAGCGGCCATTTTGTGAACATGCAGTCATATGGAGCTGGCGATGTAGATAGACTGTAGTGGGTGCGGGAGAGCGTTCGTTGATCCAACTAATAAAGGGTATGTGCGCACGTTTGCGTTCTGGCGTGACAAATAAAAAGCAGCGTTTTGTCACTGCATGTGCATTTCAAAAAGCATCCAAAACGCTGCTTTTTGGATGCATTTTTAACAGTGCGGTCCCACTCGGCTCTGCTGCATCCCCATAGAGCATGGCTGGCTGCGAGTCAGAGCTGTGCGATCAGAATGAACTTGGATGAACTTCACCCGACTTCATTGTCATCGCGCAGCTCTGTGTGCCGCGGCCTGATTTGCGATCACAGGTGAAGGACTCACCGGTGACCGCATATCCCCTGAGTGACTGAAGTGAGCCACGTGATGAGCGGTGCCGTCACTCAGGTTAACCACAGCCAGCTGGAGTCCTCCACCTGAGAGCGGTGGCCGTGGGTAACCTGAGTGATGTCTTTGCTGATAGCGCTACTCACTTCAGTTGCTGCGTGCAGCTCACAGAGAGTGGCGGTGTTCTACTGCCACTCCTGGTAGCTTCATGTAGCAGAGCTGGATGCGTCGTGGGACCTCGTGTGGATTACGCTGGACCTGGAGGGGTATTTGGGGATTTTAATAAAGTGGTGAAAGAGGGCATTTTTTTTTGTTTTTTATTCCAAATACAGGATTTTTTTGTGTGTATGTGGTGTATATTTACTTTCACTTATTACAGGTTAATCATGGGGGGTGTCTCATAGATGCCTGCCATGATTAACCTGGGACTTAGTGGCAACTATGGGCTGCCATTAACTCCTTATTACCCCGATTGCCTCCACACCAGGGCAATTCGGAATGAGACGAGTAGAGTCCTGGGACTGTCGCACCTAATGGATGCGTCAATTCCGGGCAACTGCTGGCTGATATTTTAAGGATGGGGGGCTCCCCGTAACAAGGGGCTCCTCATCCTGAGAATACCAGCCTTCAGCCGTGTGGCTTTACCTTGGCTGGTATCAAAATTGGGGGGGACCAAACACCGTTTTTTTTAAATTATTTATTTATTTTACTGCACTACATAGACCCGCCCACTGGAAGCTGTGATTGGTTGCAGTGAGACAGCTGTCACTCAGTGTGGGGGCTCGTCTGAATGCAATCAATCATAGGCGCCGGTGGGCGGGGGAAGCAGTGAATACGAGATGAAATAATGAGCAGCCGGCATTTTCAAAAGCAGGAGAAGCCGCCGGAGCAGTGTGACAGCTGTGCAGTGCAGCGCCGGTGAACGGTTAGTGATCAGTGAGTATGAGAGATGCGGGGAGAGGGAGAGACAGACAGACAAAAAGAAATACAGAGAGAGAGACCGACCGACCAACCGACAGAGAGAGAGACCGACGGACAGAGAGAGATGCTAAAGTGTTTTTTTTAGGTCGGGGCTTGATTTTACGTTTTAATAAAGTGATTAGGCACTACAAACTGTTTCTTATCAATTTCCCCTCTTTTACTTTGGTTTGAGAGCTGTTCTGGCGACTATGTAAATGCCGCATGCTGCTCTGAGCATGTTATTCCAAGATACCAGAAATGCAGTAACGCACCTTCTACATTCTGTGCCCATACTGTTTCTGTATAGTGAGCTGGGTAATAATAAAAAGTAACTTTTAATAATTCATTAAAATAGGGGAATACAAAAAACATAAATGTATAATAAAATACCGATAATATGTGGCAATTATTAGAGGGTCTACTGACCTATATCGGTGAGAACAAATTAGAGCCAACGCGTAGGGAGACTAGAGCACACCACCAACGGATCATCATTAGAGGGGTCCTTTGTAGGTATGCATAATTGCTCCCCCTTGGAGATCCAAGAATCACCAGGATTTCTAGTATGAAGATATACCAGTGAGATTGTTCCTTTTATACACCTTGCTATTTAGGGTTTTCATTGGCACCCTTTATTTAGAGCCCCTGCACGTATTTTCCTTTAGTTGGCTCTAATTTGTTCTCACCGATATAGGTCAGTAGACCCTCTGGCTTATAATTAATTCTAATAATTGCCACATATTATCGGTATTTTATTTTACATTTATGTGGTTCGTCGCTTCTGCGGCACCACACTTCGCTGTGTGTGACACCGCAGGAGCGACAACCATCACCTTACCTCCATCCACCGGAAAAGGAGGAAGGAAGGAGGTAAGTGGCATGTTCTGGCCGCTCATCTCCTCCCCTCCTTTTCTATTGGGCGGCGGTTCAGTGACGCTACTGTGACATCGCTGTGAGGCTGAACGAACCGCCCCCTTAGAAAGGAGGCGGTTCGCCGGTCACAGCGACGTTGCAAAGCAGGTATGTGCGTGTGACGCTGCCGTAGCGATAATGTTCGCTACGGCAGCGATCACCACATATCAGCCACACGACGGGGGCGGGTGCTATCGCGCTCGACATCGCCAGCAAATGCTAGAGATGTCGCAGCGTGTAAAGCACCCTTTACATTGCGCATTGAATATTCGCAAATAGTCGAATTGCGGCGACCTATTCATCGGATATTCGCGAAGTTGAATATTTTGGTATTTGGTCATCCCTAGTAACTAGCCATAAGCAGATTGTGGACCATACAAAAATCAGAGTACTTATTAGATGCAGTCAGCATCACAAATAAATATTTTCCTCCAGGTACATTATAGGTGACATCTTCTCTGGTTGCAGTTAGTCTCATGCCTTTCTTTTCTTTCTTTTTCATCTGATGCAGACACCATGATGACATGTCACAGCCATAGCGCGTCTGTGCAGTTTTCTCTCTTCCCTGGACTTCTGCAGCACTTCCCAATATGTTAACATTAAAAATACAAGTGTCATTATGGTACCCCCTGAGCAAAATTATCCATACATGCTGTGCCCTTCACCATGATGCCTGCATAAAATATGAGCCCCACACTTTTTCTTATTATACAAGACATCTTCACTGCGACTCCACCTTATGAGCTATGATTGCCGTACTGTCCTCCCTTATGGACTGTGGCCTCTATCCTGAATGATAAATCCTATTATGAATCTGGCCTACTACTCCACATTGTTCCCACAACATTGCCCCTTTTCAACACAGGAATCTAAGTAGCAATAAAATGGAACCATCTTATGTTCCAATACTGAGCACTCATCTTTACTGCTGTTCTGGCTGCCTTTCTGCTCCAGACTCCTCTTGCAGTATGACTCCAACCCATGATAAAATAACCTCACTGCGCCACTTCATTATTTGAGAAAACATTATATGTCAGGTAAAGGAGTTGATTAGCGTTTTACTATCCCCGCAGCGCTAGCCTTCACATATCTCACCAACCGAATCCTCTAAAGAGACTAGTTTAGATCCTATGGCTTCCTGGTTTGCCGAATTGGCTGTTGCCTCAAAGGACGGGAAGAGGAACTCCAAGTCAGCAACGTCATGTGTTTTTTTTTTGGGGTGGGGAGAAATGCGGGAAGAGCATGTGCCATAAACGCAGTGGCAGTTGGACACTCTCAGACCACCTAATACAGTAGTCTGAGGTATCTCCCAGGTAGAAGCATTTTGCAGGTGTGGAGAAAAGGAAGGAGAAACCCTGCCTCCAGTTCCTTCTTCCTCCTCCTTCCTCCATTCGGCATAAAATCTTATCAGTAGCAACTGCCATGTCCTGTCAGTAATTGGAAAGTCTGTCTTCACTTAAGACAGATATTACCCCTGAATTGAGAATTTTGACAGTGAATGATCAGTCCTGGTGGAGAAAGAAGCAGGTTACGCTGATAAAATATATTACAAAGTTTCTTGTTTTCACAAGTACAATTGACTTATAAAATGAAAATTAAAACAAAGGTTACTCTATAATAAAGTATTGTATCATCTGACATGTTAAGGACTACTACATCTATATTTGTTATTTTAGTTATAACATTAAGAACTGTAGCATGCCCAATCCTAACAGTGTGTAATATACTCACTGTTGTGATTCATCCTTTTCACTGAACAAGACTAAAGGCCACTTTACACGCTGCGATATTGCTCAAGCGATCTCGGTGGGGTCACGGAATTTGTGACACACATCCGGCCGCTTTAGCGATGTCGTTGCGTATGACACCTATGAGCGATTTTGAATCGTAGCAAAAACGTTTAAAATCGCTAATCGGTGACATGCCCCCCTATTCCCAATTATCGTTGGTGCTGTGTGTACGATGTTGTTCGTCGTTCCTGCAGCAGCAACCATCGCTGTGTGTGGCACTGCAGGAACGAGGAACCTCACCTTACCTGTGGCTGCCGGCAATGAGGAAGGAAGGAGGTGGGCGGGATGTTTGTCCCGCTCATCTCCGCCCCTCCGTTTCTATTGGGCGCCCGCTTAGTGACGTTGCTGTGATGCCGAATGAACCACCCCCTTAAAAAGGAGGCGGTTTGCCGGTCACAGCGACGTCGCTAGGCAGGTAAGTAGTGTGACGGGTCTGAGCGATGTTGTGCGCCACGGGCAGCGATTTGCCCATATTCCACAACCGATGGAGGCGGGTACGCACGCTAGCGATATCGGTAACGATATCGCAGTGTGTAAAGCGGCCTCTAGGAAGAGCAGCTAGTTGAGATGTGACTATAAGCATGCAAATAGCACATGAACTTTAAAATGACAACTACTCAAACCACTTAAATTGTATATAGGAGGGGGTTTCAAACTAAATTTTTGCACATGGTGCAGGAAAGTCTATTTTCGCCTCTGCCCAAATACAGTGCCTGCCATAGAATTCTCAGAATAATCTCAGACATTGAACTCCCATAACAAAGAAAGAACCCCCCATGAATGCAATCCTTCCCCAACATCCTGATGACAATAACAGATGCAGCACTCTCACAATAGTTATAATGAAATATTATTCTGAGGGCTGCTGTGTCTGGTTAGAAGATTGTTACTACTTATTTTATGGCAGAAGAGTAGCAATAAGACTGCAATGCTCATGAATAAATGAGCTGCACCAATTAACTGAATTGACCAGTGAAAGTAATAGATACAATATCCAATAGGTTCGTAAGATGCAGTTGGTTTTTCACACTCGTCCGGAAAATTCTCATGTGTAGTCATGGGTGCTGCGTCCATTCTAAAATGTGTTATCCTTTTTGTAACATTGCCATCTTTTGCAGCTAAAAATACAGCATTTCAGCTCTCACCTATTCGAGGATTGGAGCTTCATGGAGTACCTTACTCTGCTGTCTCCAGAAATTAATATTGCAGTGTTAGACAGTGAATATAACAATTTTGCACATGTTTGACCATCATTTTATTCAGACAAAACTATGCAGTTTTTAGGATTGGTGGAGGTCCCAGCGGTCTGACTACTAGCTTATGTGTAGGGGATAGCTTTAAACCTTGTTACAAACCCTTAAATTGTTCAGTTTTTTTGTCAAATTAGAATCTACTCTCATTTCTCTATAACAACGAAATTAAAGCAAATGTTACAAGGCTTAGGATTTCAAGAGTTTTCATGATTTTAAACAATCATTGATTTTCTTGGATGCATCTATTGCCCTGGAAAATGCTAATTCTCCGTTGACTCTTTATGCTAATCTTTGCCATTTTTCGATTTTAATAGAACACATTCTATACTACTTCCATGATTTTAATTTAGGTCCCCTATAAGAATGGTTCTTTGGAAACTGAATGAAACTTTATTTTGAAAGACTGATAAGACCAAATAAATCTTGCTGGTTAGTAAGCTCTCTAACCTCATAAATCTGAAATAATAAAATGAGGTCTATCTAAGGATAACAAGATATACAGTATGTGATGGGAAATACTCCATAAACATTTACTGGATACCTTTTAGTCCTTCCTTTCCTACATGTCTAATTATTTCCCAAATTATAATCAATCAATCAGAATATAAAATACATGTTATAAAATATATTATAAAATGTCATTTGAACTTTCATTACATTATGAAGCTCAACAATATCCCTTTGTACTAGAAGAAGATATGTAGATCAGGGGTGGACATACCATTGGTGCAACCGGTGCAGTCGCACAGAGGCCCGAGAAGTAAAGGGGTCACTTCCACCTGCAAAGCAGCAAGCAGCTCCTGTCACAAGCGGGTGAAATATGATGAGCTCTTGAAATGCATTGGGTCCATAAACTGTTCTTACACAGGGGCCTCTGTTCTCTATGTGTGCACCTATGATGGACGATGCTGACACTCTGATGATAATCACAATGTATACCTACTGTATCTAAATTAAGCTTTATTGTAGGTTTATTTTTACAGTATCTATAGATGCCTTTAGGCAGGATAGGCATACTCCTTATTTCAGGAAGACATCCAAAAGTCACATTTGTGTCTACAGATAAGAAAACTAAAATAAGTTAAATTATGTCTACAACTTTAAAATCATACACAGTTTGGTTTATTTTAGACACGTTTCAAAAGTCCTTATTTTAATGGAAAGTCCATGAATGTATAGATTTTGCTAAGACTTCTATGTGTGGGTTGTGTTTCTTCAGTAATTTTAGGACTCAAGTTAAAAGGTTCTAATAATAATAATAATAATAATAATAATTTTAGTTTAACATATTATGAGGTACTTAACAATTTAGAGGGTACATGTACAAACAATATCACACATTACAGAGTAATACGTAATTCAACAGCTACCAAGAGATGTGAGGGCCCTGCTCGAAAACAAACCATCAATAAGGGAGTAGGAAAGACACACAATATCCAAAAGTTCTTGTAGTGCTTTGATCAGCCATCATGAACTGGTCACCGGTCGTTATCTTTAGAAGTACAAGTACAGGTTGAGAATAGATAAAAAAAGGAGACGAGATTCTGAGGAAAAGTGAAAAGGGGAGAACAGGGAATAGTTATATTATCAGGGATAAGGAGATAGAACAGTCTGAAGAATTGTAACTTCGGAGCACACTTAAACTATGGAAACTGGGAACTAACTGGATGGTCTGGGCTAGTGCATTCCCGAGAACTGGCACTTCACTAGAGATGTCTTGGAGATGGGAATGGAGCGGTTCAGATTATAGGAGATGTTAGTTTTAGGTAATTTATCATGACTAAGAGGATGGGTAGGATAGTAGACAGAAATAATAGAGGAGTTTTAGGGTGATGCCAAACTGTAGAGTGCCTTATGAGAGTCACACATTTATGTTGTACTCTGTAGTGGATGGGCAACTAGCAGTGAGGGATGTTGGAAATTTACCCCCATCCCAACATGGCTATTTTGTTTTGCCTTTTTAATTTTTTCCTCTCCTTATTTCAAGAGCCATAACTTTTTATTTTTCTATCCAAATAGCTATTTGGGTGTTTACTTTGTTACGGGACTGACGGATTGAAGGGAATTATAATGGTTTCTATCGCAACTCGAGGTCTACCGTGCAGAGATTGTATACTGCTGCTAGTAGTCCAGAGGACAAAATGGACACACAATAGCTTATAAGTAAAATATAAATAAACACCCATTAGCCTGTGTTAAGGTCACAAAGGAGTAAAGGAAGAGTTGCAATAACCTGTGTTGACCTCACAGAGGTTATGCAAATTAATTGGAAAATGAGTCACTCTAAAGCTGGGTTTACACACTGCAACATCTCAAACGACATTGCTGTAACGTCACCGGTTTTGTGACGCAATAGCGATGTTGTTTGCGATGTTGCAGTGTGTGAAACCTATCAGCGACCCGGCCCCTGCTGTGAAGTTGTAATCGTTACAAATCGTTCAGGACCATTCCTAGGTCCTTTGTTTCCTGCTGTGCAGCATGAAGTTTCAGTGTGTGAAGACTTTGCAGCGACTTTGTTAGCAACTTCCCTTTCAAAAGGCTGCTTATCAACGTCCCCAACAACCAGCTAGGTCGCTCTGCAGGTCCGGATCGCTGTTGAGTTGTTGGCCAGGTTTGCCTGTTTGACAGCTCACCAGCGACTTAGCAGAGACTTAGGGAGGTCGCTGTTACGTCACAAAACCGGTGACGTTACAGCGATGTCCTTTGCGATGTTGCAGTGTGTAAACCCAGCTTAACCCGTGTTGCCCACACAGAGGTTATCGTTGCTGCTGCAGGTACGGTGTTGTTCCTCGCTCCTGCGGTGTCACACATAGCGATGTGTGCTGCCGCAGGAACGACGAACAACATCGTACCTGCAGCAGCAACGATATTTTAAATTAGAACGACGTGTCAACGATCAATGATATGGTGAGTATTTTTGATCGTTAATGGTCGTTCTTGCGTTTCATACGTAACGACGTCGCTAACGAGGCCAGTTGCTAACGAGGCCGGATGTGCACCACGAATTCCGTGACCCCAACGACATCTCGTTAGCAATGTTGTTGCGTGTAAAGCCCCCTTTAGACGCGAAGGCCAGAGCAGTCAGCTGAACAACCTGAAGCACTACCAGAATCCGAGGCCGGCGGTCAGGCGTATTAAAAACCACAGCAGGCCGTTTCCGGCATCGGCGGTGCTGGATCATAACATATGTTTTGTTTTAGTTTTAGTTTTTGCAGAACAATTGGACTTGTGAGTGGCACCATTCATTTTGCCATTTGATGTATTTGTATTTAACATTTTTCTTTTGCTTATGTCGTCATTTTCAGAGACCAGTAATCTTTTCAATTTTCAGTCAATGGGACTGTGTGAGGGCAATTTTTTTTTGCACCGAGACAATATTTTTATCGATTCCATTTAGGGGTGCATATACTATTTTGATTTGCTCATATTCTATTACTTTTCAATGTTGCAGTGACCGAAAAATGTAATTCTGGCTTTTTATTTTTATTTTTCACTATGCTGTTTACCGATCAGTTTAATTCATTTTATATTTTACTATGGTAGATTGGACTTTTATGGAGGTAGTGATATCAAATATGTGTATTTTTTTAGCTTCTTTATTCTTAATAGGGGAAATGGGGAAGATTTAAACTTTTACATTTTTACATATTTTTTAAATCATCTTTTTTCACTTTTTCACTGACAATTATTCCCCTTAAGGGTCTTGAATCTTTAATCATCTGATCACATGCACTATATACAGCAATACAAGAGTACTGCTGTGTGTAGAATAAATCACAGTCTCCTATGAATACCAGCTACAGGCTGGCTTCCACATGAGTACCATTATGACAGACACAGGGGTCTTCAGCAGCCCCCCGGCTATCATGGCAACCCATTGGCACCCTTGATACCATCACGGGCGTGGCGATGGGCACATAGAATGATGTGCTCCTGTGCCGCCCCCGTGTCAGCAGCCGGGCTCGGATCCGGGTTCTCAGTGGCTCGAGGGTCTCCGGACCCGGGGGTCGTGCGGCCACTCAAAGGAAGGCGGGTATTTACAGGGGATTGTGTTAGAGTTCGTGACGCCACCCGTGGTATGTGGTAATTTGGAGTACCACCCCTGCAGTTGGGAGTACCCGGTGGTGCTGGAATAGGGCAGCCAGGTCTTAGAACCCTCCACTGGTAGGGGAGATACCCCGGGACTCGGTGATGGTGTTCGGGGAGTGCCGTGGGGAGTTAAGGGGTCACTTGCGTACTCACTCAGTCCATAAAGCTGACACCGACAACTGGATAAACCAAAGTTCTGGATACCGCTGCCGCTGACGGGAGCTAGTTTGGGTCCCGTCCCCAAATGGTGCTGCCTGGTGATCCGTGATCTGCCTCCTGGCACTAAGTTTACTTCTCTGTTGGTCCCGGTAGTATGGAACTAGTCGGGTCCCGCTCCCCACTATGGCTAAGTGTGGGAGCTTGCTCTCAGGGTTCACGCTTGGGATTTTCTGGACCGTGTCAGTGGAAAGTCCTATCCCCCTCATTGCGTTAGTACCCCTATTTTGGAGCGGATGGAGAGCAGGTCTTGAAGGCTCCGTTCTTGTCGGGTAAATTGTCAGGTTGCCTGAAGCTACTTCCTGACCTAGGGTCCACGTAGCCTGTCGTGCCCTGGTCACAGCCCGGTGATGGTGCAAGGCCACTGGCTGCCCTCCTCGACAGATCCGTGCCCTTTTCCATGATCCCCTGTGACCGGGGGTCCAGCTCCTCTAGGCCCAGACCACCGTCTGCTACCTAGATGGCTTCCTAGGAGCCCTGCTCATGACCTCCTCTCTCCTTCACTTCCAAACTACTTCTCCCTTCTGACACTCCTGACACTCCTTACCTCCCCTAACCAACCCCCCAAGTGGGCGACCCTATTCCACTCAGGCCTTCAACTGGTGTGTCTGGTGGGTGTGGTGCAGAGTGTACCTAGGATCTTAATCAGCTGATGTAGGCAACACCATATAGTTGGGGACCCATAACCAAGAAGGAGGTGGATATTGCACTGGAGGGTAGATGGCAAAATAACCTGTGACAACCTGATAGTCTAGGGGCATCACACTCCCATGCCGGTGTACTGTAAATAAAGCTGTCATAGATTGACATCAGCATTAAACTGGTTAATAGCCATGGACGAAGCTCCACTCCACTTCTCGTGCTGCTGCAGGAAGCAAATAATGGCTCAATATCGTAGCCATTATTTGCCTAGAATGATGCTGGCTCGGCTTACGAGCCCACATCAAAGTCAGGGAGCCAGAATAAGACAAAAATGTGCGTCATATGACGGTAAGGAATTAAAGGTAAAAATCTTTAGACACATGGCTCTGATCCTTGTATTTACTGCATTTGTTCCATTAGGGTTCAACATTATGTAAAGTTGCCTCGAGGTGTGAAGTTTTATGCAGGTTCACAAACAGACACATGTTGCTTCCAAGCCATCGATTGAAAAACAGTTGATTACTAGGCTTAACATATATTTCTTTTCAAATCATACGCTCTTTGCTTGATTCTAACATTTACCACTTTTTCACAGCAGATAAAATGGATATGATATTGCAATTTAATAATGATGCTTATTTGTAATCCCAGACTTGTCCCAACAAGCAGCAAGTCCTGACTGTCATCAAACAGATGCAACAATTCTTAAAGGGTCAAGAAACAAGATTTGCAGAAGGAATCCGTATTATGAAAAGCAGACTTAATAATTTGCAAAACACTGTCAACAAAGGTGGGCCAGACCCACAGCCAGGTTAGTAATTAATAATAAATTATGCAGCTTTAAATGTATTGGATGAAGGTAAACCTTAGTACAATACAATTGGTTAGGACTGTAAAGCTGGGTTTACACACTGCAACATCTCAAACGACATCGCTGTAACGTCACCGGTTTTGTGACGCAATAGCGATGTTGTTTGCGATGTTGCAGTGTGTGAAACTTATCAGCGACCCGGCCCCTGCTGTGAAGTTGTAATCGTTACAAATCGTTCAGGACCATTCCTAGGTCCTTTGTTTCCCGCTGTGCAGCATGAAGTTTCAGTGTGTGAAGACTTTGCAGCGACTTTGTTAGCAACTTCCCTTTCAAAAGGCTGCTTATCAACGTCCCCAACAACCAGCTAGGTCGCTCTGCAGGTCCGGATCGCTGTTGAGTTGTTGGCCAGGTTTGCCTGTTTGACAGCTCACCAGCGACTTAGCAGAGACTTAGGGAGGTCGCTGTTACGTCACAAAACCGGTGACGTTACAGCGATGTCCTTTGCGATGTTGCAGTGTGTAAACCCAGCTTTACAAGAGGGGTTCAACACTGGTAATCATAAATGCTTTAGTGCTTTGGGGGGGGTTAGAAGCCCGGCCATGTAAGAAGACACCAGAATTAAAAGACACTTGTAAGGTCTGATAATACTACTAACCAACTCAAAAACCCAGTGACCAATCCACAAGTAAAGAGATGGTAAAAAGAGGCCACTGATAAAGAAAAGACCAAAAGCAAGTACTTGGTGAAATACAAAATATTTATTAAATAGTTGTAAATAATGACAGACAGTGATAGTGACCGAGATGACAGGACAAAGCCACGCCTGGTAAAACGCGCGTCGAGGCTCTGCCCACCGCCACCTGCTTGCTTGCCTGCTAGAACTCCTCTAACATGTCTCAAGTTAATATCCTGTTAACATGTTGAATTGCTGACATGTCTTTGGCCTGTACAGAGAGGGAGCACT
Organism: Anomaloglossus baeobatrachus; assembly: GCF_048569485.1. Lineage (NCBI taxonomy): Eukaryota > Metazoa > Chordata > Amphibia > Anura > Aromobatidae > Anomaloglossus > Anomaloglossus baeobatrachus. The sequence goes on from NC_134355.1 coordinate 174,549,662, forward strand.
TGGGTGATTGTAACCAGTTAACTATTTATTATATAATCCTTTCACCCGTCGGATAATGGGATTTAACATTAACCCTTTAGTATACTAGCAGCTCTGTAATACTATCAGGTGGCGTTTGTGCATCTCTGTGTCTGGTGACATTGTCATCTCAGTCGCTATCACTGTCTCTCATTGTTCACAACTATTTAATAAATATTTAGTATTTCACCAAGTACTTGCTTTTGGTCTTTTTTTTATCAGTGGCCCCTTTTTACCATCTCTTTACTTGTGGAAGTTGTAGGTTTACTGGTTTGATAATACTATTAGCCTACAGGTTAATCTGCAGGTTAATAGTGTTATGTAGGTGCCCAGCTGAAGTACTGAAAGTTCAACACCTGGGAGAAAATGAGTTTTTTTCCCCCAGGAATCGCCAGCTTTCAGTCACGTAGGCGTGTCCAGAAAAGATACAGTCACCACTCAGAGCACTGTAGTGCTTTAGGTAGTGTATCAGTGTAGAGCCAGTTGTCAGTCAGTGTCAGTGCGTATTTACAGCTGTTGTGCTCAGTACTGTGAGTGATGACTGAAGATGCACCTGCATGACTGAAAGTTGGCAGCCCCTGGGAATAAAAAAGTTAATTTTCTTCCAGGTACCACACTATCAGTAATGAGGTTGGGCACTTACATTATGATATTAACTTGCAGAATAACACTAGACCTGCAAGCTAATAGCGCTATCGGACATGTCACGTCACATGGTAGGCATTTTTACAGATATTTCTTAGTAGCTTTGAGTATGGAATTTATTTAGACAAAACTAATGGCTAGTAACTTTGGTTTATGGTTGTACTACGTAGATACAGTTCCACTGCCCAATGACAATTTCCTAATGTTGTATTTTGAATGATATTACAATCTAACCTCTAATCCCCTGTCAGTCCAGTGCCAGCAATTGACAGTGCGATTGCCCATCTGATTTTCATCTGATGGCGCATTGGCATTGTATACCAATGCAAGAACACTTGGCCAATAATTGGCAATAGCTGTGATCTCCATAGTTCCAGCACATAACTGCTTCAGTCAGTGACTTTCTGAAGATGCGCCATGGTGCTATAAAATCGCTGACGTACACATAGACAAATTAAGCTCCTTGGAATAACAACACTGAGGTGTCAGGAAGTTAAAAGATAAGTATTATTTTTTTAAAATTTGCTAAATTTTGTTATTTGGAGGTAAAATGTATTTTTTTATTATGAGCCCCTGAAAATGACTGCAAGCTATTTCACATTTGAAGAAAAGTATAACACGAATGCTAAGCCATATTACAAAGTAAACTACATTGCATTGTTCTTTAGATATACTGTAGTTCAGACATAGTTCATAATTCTGTAGGTTTCAGGGCTGAAGTTACTTACTCTCTCAGTGTCTATATAAACCTTGCTTTAACATTTTGTATTATTTGAAGTGCTGTTTATACTCTAGCATCTAATCTCTCTGTATTGTTGGTGCTCATCTAAACCGTTAAAGGGCGTGTCCCATTGCAGCCACTGGGGGCATATTATGAACTGCTACAAATTTTCAAGTAAGAAATTCAATTGATGTAAATGTAGTGCCCCACAGGGCCTTAGGGTACTCGTCACCGGGCCAGTGGTTTCTTGGCGTTGCTGTGACTGGCCTGACCCAGCTCCATGGCCCCGTCGGCTACATGAAAAACAAAACAAACAAACAAGTGTCCAGTGTAAATGGGGATGGAAGGAGGGCGACGGGTCCCTTGGAAGCATGTCGCTGGTTGCAATGGCAACTGAGTCTTGGCCTCCTCTGCCGCAGACCCTTCCTGCTACTGTTTTTCTTCCAGGGTTGTGTTGGATGAGAATGGGGCATGCTTTGCAGCGCCACCCGTGGTGCACAGCCAGGGATTAGCTGGCGCTGCAGAGTCTCTCTACGGGGCAGGTGTTGGGTGAAGCTGGGATGGTATCGCTCCCCACGGGCGGAGCGGGATTACCCCGGGAGGTTGGTGAGAACAGGGCGGCAGTCTACGGGAATGCAAGAGCGCAGGGCGGCGGCATTTACTCACAGAGTCACTGAGTGCAGGTTCCAGGTGTTTTCATTCACTGGTAAGCTGGTATCACTCCCCAGGTGCTGGTTCTCACCGTCAGAGACTCCAGTCAATCCCGGGCAGGTCAGAGGTCCGGTCCGGTCTGGTAATCGGTGGGCTTTCTTCTCCGTGCACTACTCTGTACTTGGTGGGTTCCCGTGGCCTGAAGCATCTTGGGATCCCCTCCTGCTCTCTCTTTCGGCCCGTATGCAGGCAGTTTGAAGCTTGTCTGGGTTGGACCTCTGTCTCAGCTCCCTGGGTTCTCCCTTTGCTGCTGTGCTCCGGGCTCTTAGGTTGGTGAGGGACTGTGGAGATCCCCTCACCGATCAGAGTTATCAGATGAGCTTAGAACGTCTGTCTGACCTAGGGTTCTGCACCTCGCCGTGCTCAGTCCTGTTAGTACTCCCCGTACTCTTCTAGCGACTGTACTCCTTGAGCCCACAATTACTGGTACTAGGTCCCGTCCCTCCAGGAGTTACTAGCCCCGGTCTGGCTGGCTCCTGCATAGGTCGGTGTTATATGGCAGGCGACCCCTCAGGGAGCTGTTCCACAGTGTGTCTGCTCTGTCTCTGACTGGAACTTCATTCGACTCCCTGTCTGCTCTGTAACTCACTCCTGCTGCTGCCCTCCCACCTTTGCAAGGATCTAGATTGTTGTTATGGTGACCTGGGTCTGCTAGGAACTGGCTGAGTCACTTCCTGGCTGTGTTTGGACAAGCTATGTGAGAGAAATTATTAACTCTTTCCTAGTGTGACTGCTTCTCCTTGACCCTGGTTTTCCAGGTCCAGTGGATCTGGGGAGCCCCTAGGCTGCCTGGCATCCTGTGACCAAAATGGACCCAGCATGTTAAGGGGGTGCCCATCATAACCCAAACCTGAACCCAGTCCCCATTGGGGAGGGCATCCCTGCTGTATGATGATGTGAGGTGTGTGTAAACTTACTGGGTTAACCTCTTCCTGCCCGGGATGGATATAATGATATACCCTGTAGCGACCAGTCTCAGAGGCGCTACATAAACCCCGCTGATTACATGAAAAGAGTGGTAGAAAAGTGGCAAGAAAAGTGGTAGAAAAGTGGCAAGCCTATACTTTTGCTCCACTTAGATTTTGACTATATAGTATATGGCTCATGTAAAAAAAATCGCCCTAGTAATTGATATGGGTCACAATAGTAGAAATCATGCCAGTTGAACATCAGAGGGGACCTTCTATCAAATTTTATGGTAGGTAAACCAAGAGCATGGTGCTGTAGCACACAGCTTTATAAACATGCTCCTATAACAATGGTCCATTTATCAGTCTAGCAGAAAGAGAACTTGTATACAGACTTGTGAGGAATGTTAAAAAACATCTGTAGTAATAGTAGAGCTTTTGGCCTTTAACATCAATGCTAGGTGCACCAAAATCCCAGGTATTGGTCTTCTCCCTACAATAGTAATACTGTGGTTGATTGTACATTTCCGGACTGCAATAGTGGAAGTAGAAGAGCATAGCATCCATGGGATTTTAGTGCAGCTAGTCATCACATCAAAGGCACAGATGTCTCAAGGAATGGTGTGAAGAGCCAATTCTCTTCCAGCACAACTTCAAGGACTCAAGGTGTGCTATTTATACACTGCACATGCCAATATAAAAATTATTTTTCTATGACACTGACAAACAAATCATTGTAATAAAGGAATGTTTGGAAAGATGATTTATTTGGAAATAAGAAGGAACAGGAGGAGATAAAATTTAGAACGGAGGATAATCAATAAAAGTAAATATGTTAAAGTTTATAAATTCTGGAAAACTCCTTTAAGGAATCAGTTTCTCCTTCACTGTACAGATCCCTGTTAAGAAAGAGTAAACATGCACATCTTATTTTTAAATGTTGAGGGATAATGTCTTCCAACCTCTTTCCAATCCATCCAATACAAGCCAGATCCTGTGTTATGTTTGCCTTCTGAACAGTATCAGTGCTGTTAGTAATCCAAGCAAAATGTTCACAAATACTATTGGCAGGTTTTATGTTATCTGCTCAAAAGACAGCCTGTCTGTGGAGTGAATTTCCAACTTACTACAGTATATTAATAGGCCTCAATTATCCAGAAAGTGATGCAGTGACATGAAAAGCTACATTTAGAAAAGAGGGACTTTTAATTTTACAGTTTACTGGTTTACTGCCCATTGCTTAGCCACAGCTCCAGTCTATCAGAGGTGGGCATTCTCCGAGGCAAGTATGGCAGAATTCCAGATAGCTTTAGTGCACCTGCGCTGCTCCAATGCTACAGAAGCAAAGCTGCATCTATTATCCTGTTTCCCTAAAAATAAGACCTACCTCGAAAATAAACCCTAGTAGGATTTTTTTTTTTTTTTTGAGTAAGCTTAAAATATGAGCCCTACTCAAAAAATAAACCATAGTTGCAGTTCCATAAGGCTGGTTTCATATTGTGTTTTTACCTACCTTCAGTTTTCCCGTATGAGCTTCCATCCGAACACCCCCACAAAACGTGTTTCAGACGCATGGGCTGATGGGGCCATTGACTATAATGGAGCAGACAGAGTCAGTGTGTGCTGTGTTTTGCACCATTTTCGGGCGTATACGCTTTCTATAGATGGACACCCAGACGTACAAGACTATGTTCTGGGTGTCCGTCTGCAGAAAGCGTATACGCCCGAAAATCGTGCAAGACAGAGCATACGCTGACTCAGTCTGCTCCATTACAGTTAAGGCATGCCATTACGTTGGTGCATGTGTCCGAAACCCGTTTTGCGGGGGTGTTCGGATGGAAGCTCCGACAAGACCAGTGAACGTAGGTAAAAACGCAATGTGAAGGGGCCCTAAAGAAGTGTCCAAGCAGATAAAAAAGTTAAAGAATATAACATGACTCTTCTTCAAATAAAACAGACATCCCCAAAAGAAAGCAGGCACTCCCAAAAGAAAGCAGGCACCCACCCAAATAAATTGCACTCACCAAACCCCAAACAATTATAGTTGGCAAGGGCCGATGGTGGATGGGCTCTCACATAGATATCTGTCAGATTCCTTACCATTCCAGCTGCATTGCACTGCAGCTCTCACAAACGGATCGGGAACGAATATCACTCTGTGGGAGTGATACTACTTTCAGTTACCGGAGTGAGCTAACTCCTGTAGAAAGCAGGGGGACCTGACATCGACGCAGATTTATATGTGAGACCCTTCACTTGCCAACGCTAATTGTTTAGGGTATGGTAATTCCTTTAGGAGGTGTCTTCTTTCTTTTGGGGGTAAACTTAGCAGTACATAGAGTATAATAAATTTAAGCAAGTAATTTAAACCTTTGGAAATATGCTATGTACCCACCACTATAGGACTGGTCCTGCACTATGAGAATAGCAGATCAGATAAGAAAATGTGCATCTGATCAGTAATAGGATTATCACAAAATATTGATGTTTCAGAATGTGATGACATAATTTTAATAAATGTTTTTTGTTCAAAAATAAACGTGGATTATTATTCATGGGAAAATATAAGACATCCCCTGAAAATAAGCCCTTGCGCATCTTTTGGCACAAAAAATCATATAAACATGGGTAGCAGCATTGCAGACTGTGCAGTTTGGACCAACACCTCAATCATACGTCAGTCTGAATGATCAATTTTCAGAAGCACCGTGCCTTCCCTTCTGTCCTGGCAAGCAGGACGCCTCCTTGATTGACCTTAATAAAACCTCATTAAGAATGAAGAAACATTACCATTAAAACCACCACATGTTGCATGTTAAAAATGAATACTGACGATACATAAGAGCAACAGCATGAAAACACTGAAATACAAAATCACTGAGAATATGAAGAGAATATCTGATTGGTTTATTTTTTTTTTTCAGTCTCGTGTCCTGTACCGGAAGCGCCCGAGAATGGCAGAAAATTTGGTTCAAAATATCTTGTTGACCATGAGGTGTATTACACATGTGATCCTGGATACCAGCTCATTGGTCCAAGCAGCCGACTGTGTCAGCAAAATGGAACCTGGACAGACAATGCTCCACAATGCAAAGGTTTTTAATATTAGATATTGTTAATGTTTCATTTACAGCTAAGAAAAGTGGCAATAATTTGGATAACTGTCTCGAGATATATAGTATTCACTTGTATTATTGAATTTTTTTTTATTACTGAGCCCTGAAAATAAAATGAATTATAAGATGACGATATTCATAACCTATACAGTCCCTGACAGAGGTTCTGTCCCTTATCCATGTTATGTAAATAAAAGCTTATAACCTGACTTTAAATTCATCCATTGGTTTTATAAATTCATCTTTTGAAAGCTGAAACCCTCCCAAATTTGATTTAGGTTATGAAAATAATGTTGCTGCAAAGCTGAAATATTGATCATTTAATGAACACAGAAAGGTCAGATTTTGGCAAGACAAAAGTTTTGTCGCCCACAGAATGTAATGTGAAATTCAAACAAATAATTAACTTCAAATGCAAAGATATGTTGCATAACATTGGTGAATGAAGTTGTGGTGCTATTAGAGCCATATTTAATATTTTGTGTGACTTCCATAAGCTTGAAGGACTGCATCCATACGGTTCAACAATGAATCATATGATTTATAGATTAAGTCATCAGGAATATAAAATAATGCAGTCTTACCTGCCTCCCAGAGTTCATCTAGATTCTTTGGTTTTGTCTTCCAAGCTTCCTCTTTCATCCAAACATGCTCAATAATGTTCATGTCTGGTGACTGGGCTGGCCAGTCTTTGAGCACCTTGATTTTCTTTGCCAGGAAGAACTGTTGTAGAGGTGAATGTATGAGATGGAGCACCATCCTGCTGCAGAATATGACCCCTTTTATGATTGGGAATGTAAGTGGTAGCTAATACTTCTTGATATTTTAGGCTATTGATATTGCCTTCCACCTTGCAAATGTTTCGCACACCCCCATGCTGAGTGTAACCCCAGACCATGATCTTTCCACCACCAAATTGTTTTCTGGGTGTATTTTGGATCCATATGGGCTCCAGTAGGTTTCCTGAAGTATTTGCAGCGGCTGTGGTGTAATTCAACTGAAGATTCATCAGATAAATCCACCTTCTGCCACTTTTCCAGCATCCATCTGTTTAGCAGGCTGTGGGACTTTTAATTGCCTTTTGTTTAGTGCTGGCTTCTGGGCACTGATTCGACCATGGAGGCCATTTCGAGACGGAATCCTACAAACTATTCTAGGTGATACAGGGACTTGAGGTGACCAGGTCTGTTGGAGCTCTGCTGCAGTGGAAGAGGGGCTGGCTTTGGATTTTCTAACCAACAAACGTTCCTCCTGAGCAGTTGTCTTGCGGGGTCTGCCGGACCTGGGCTTTTCAAAAACATCTCCAGTCTCTTCAAATCTTTTTTTAATATTTTGTACTTGATGCTAAGACACATTAAAGTTGCCAGCCACCTCTGCAGTGGATCTGGTCTTCAGCCTCTTGATAATCAAGGCTTTGGTCGCAGGGTGGATTTTTGGCATGTTTTCAGAGGTCAAGTTGCAGTTCAAGTGAAGGTCTGGGGTGCTAGGTTTCTTTTTATACACACCCACTAATTAAGCGATCTTTTAGTGAGCACAGGGGAGGATGTAAACTAGGATTGTATGTATTATATGACAAGGCGACAAAACTTTTGTCTTGCCAAAATCTGACCTTTCTGTGTTCTTTAAATGATCAATATTTCAGCTTTGCATCAACTTTATTTTCATAACCTAAACCAAATTTGGGAGGGTTTCAGCTTTCAAAAGAGTAATTTATAAAACCAATGGATGAATTTAAAGTCAGGTTATAAGCTTGTATTTACATAACATGGATAAGCGACAGAACTTCTGTCAGGGAGTGTAGTTAGTGTGTTCAAGAACATTACTAATTTAACTAAGCCAATCAAATCTGTATTAACTTGTAACTTGTGTTAAAATTGCACACTGGTCCTGTAAGACATGGTAAGGGTGCTGCAATATATAGAGATTATTGGAGAATATGTTATCCAAAGATGAACTGTTGCCACCAAAGATTAGAGTCAAGTTGCCCAAATGCCCTAAATAACAGGCTGTTTCCAACTTTGATTTGACAAGCATACCTAGAGTTTTTTGGAACATTCTTCACAACTGATTGAAATCACTGGACATGGATGATAGAAAGTCTGAAGAATTATGGGCAAATACTGTATAAAGACTATCATTATTGAAGAAGCCAGTAAGACATTAAACAAGAGGCAGAAGAGACCCTTGCAGCCAAGCTTAACAGAAGAGACCCTAAAGGATTATTGAAGAAAGATGAATGGCAAAAGCAGGAGATAACAAGCAGGACGCAGACAACATCAGTCAAAGACTAAAGAGAGCCATGTGAGCAGATAAAGGACTTTATTACCAAAATATATGTTCAGAAATAGAAAGTGAACATCTGAACTGCAAGACTGGGAAGGCATACCTAATGATCAAAGAGATACAAAGAAAATTTCAATCGAGAGTGAGCAAGTTGAAAAACGGCAATGGCAAAAAACTAATTGAGCCAGAACAGATCAAGGAAAGATAGAAAGAGTATATGGAGCATTTCTATGAGAACGACTCAGTTATACAAGAAGAAACTGAGACTGGAAATGATAGAGAGCCTAACTTTCTGAAAGACAAAGTCGTTGCTGCAATAAAGCTTTTATGAAATAACAAAGCGACTGGATGTGGAAAATATTCCAATAGAGCTAATAAAGTATTCTGCTGCAGCAGCCTGTGATAGCAAATATGGACAACTGGTAAAATCCTCACCAAATACTTAACTGGTCCTGCCGAAAAAAAAAGGCAACCCGATGGCTTGATACAATCAAGATATAAAAGGAGAAGACCCTGGTAGACCTATATAGACTAGCACAATATCGATTCTCCTACAGATCGTTCATCAGATTGCCTTAGCTCGCGATCAAGGCTGTTAAAAAAACGAAGTGGGAGAATATGCAAGAAAGATGTACCTGCAGACCATGACCAGTAGATGGAACAAAAACCTCTCTGTAGCACACTTTAAAGAACCTAGGAACTTTCTTTTGAATACAGTGAGGAAAGATTTTGTTAGGTGCATTGGTCAAAGTGTGTGTCCTGGGAAAGGGAAGGATAAGAGCTAGCTGCATTATAGCAGCTGGTGGGAACAGCATGTCTCCCCAGCAGCATCAGAAATCTATCAGATATCTATAGGAGCAGGAGACATACTGTGACTGCTCTTTGGCGGTGGCTACTGAGCAGAGTGAAAGGACAGAATAATTACAGCACCATGGCCTTCACCATAAAGAGCACATGTGCAAACAACAAAGCAGGGCAAGAAAAGAGCAACATCAGAGGTCATAGTTGCAAGAACAAGAGCTCCGGGGTCCACCCTCTGTTACAGCAAGTTTGAACAGACTAATTGAGTTATTGCCATTGTGGGCCCATTGTCTGTATTCCGAACCCATCTAGTTAAATATGCTTTAGGCTTTCACTTGTTATTTTATATATAACTTATGCATACCTCCCAACCGTCCTGGATTCAGCGGGACTGTCCAGATTTGAGGACTCTCTCCCGCAGTCTTACTGTTCACAGACCTTGTCCCGGCTCCTCCCCTCAGTTCCAGGAATAAATTAACTCAAGAAGAGCAGCGCATAACTTATATTCTCATCTACTCAGGTTTCCCAGGAGGGGACTAGAATGCATGAGCTTGTGAGCACCGTGTCTATAGGCAGCAGCTTTACCATGGAGCTACTGCCTGTACTGAGAGGCATAGGATGATTTGGTAATTTTGACTTGTCCTGTACTGCAGGCAGTGAAGGAAGAAGCAGATTATGCAGCTACATAGAGATATACTGAACGGAGAGGCATAGGAGGATTTGGTAATCTTGACCTGTATTGCAGGCAGAGAAGCCAGAAGCACATTATTCAGCTACATAAAGATATAGATAGATATATACTGTACCTCTATGTAGGTGAAGGAAGAAGTCATATTCTTTTGTTCCTATAAAACTCCTACAAACAAATGAGAAAAAAAATGACAAAAATATAACTTTATTTTTTCACTACCCCCTTGGAATCAAACCAGCAGCTTTCAAACACACTAAAGAAGTTCTAGCTGTGGAGCCACCAGCTTTGATGAGGTCAGAGGAAGGATTTTATATAGAAAGAAGCTGCAATACAGACTCCTACTACACCACAAATTACACTGGACATAAAGATCCATGGTATAGAGCTAGCATCCCGGTGTCCTGTATAGAGATGAGCCAGCCTCTAAAGGCTCGAGTTCAGTTTGGTTCGTCGAACGGAGGCCGCGTTCGAGTTCGGTTCGGTGAACCGTTCAACGAACCTCTCGAACCCCATTGAAAACAATGGAAGACAAAAACACATTATAAATGTACACATACAGTTAATAAACATTGCCATAACACTTACAGGTCCCCACGATGCATCCTGCACTCTATCTCCCGCCGCTTTTCCTTCCGATAATCGCTGCGTCCTCCCAGTAACCAGCACTGATGATAGGACCTTCCGTGACGTCAAAAAAGCATGTGACCAGGCACGTGTCTATTATCTCATTGGCTACAGACTGGTCACATGGCTATGACGTAATGCTAGTTCCTGTCATTGCACTCTCCGGTACGCGGTGATCATTCCAGCATCTCCATATACCGGCAAAATGCTCTGGAACATGGTCGACTCCCCATTCTGCTTCCCCGTTCCGTTATTCACCGGCTGCCACAGCTGGTCAATAACAGAGATCACCGTTGCTATAGCAACCCGCCTGTCAGCGGTGACATCACCGCTTACAGCACACAGCTGCTGCTCACTCACTGAGTGATATAGACTGCACGGGAAGCAGTAGCGTCTTCCTCCCATGCAGTGCTGTCTGATGTAGCAGAGCTGCATATGTTATAGGGGACAGAAGACCATGGATCGTGGAGGGATGCGAGGGAGTAATGAACATGGAGTCTCTAAGTGTGTCTGTGTATTTATTTCTATTAAAGTATTTTTTCTCTGTGTGGTGTCTTTTTTTTTAACCCTTTATTGGAGATTCTTAATGGCTGGGTCAAACTTGCCTGACATTAAGAATCTCTGACTTAATACTAGCTAGTAAAACAAAGCTAGTATTAACTCATTATTACCCAGCAAGCCACCCGTCACCAGGGCAGCTGGAAGAGTTGGATACAGCACCAGATGATGGCGCTTCTATGAAAGCGCCATTTTCTGGGGCGGCTGCAGACTGAAATTCGCAGCAGAGAAGCCCAGAAAGCTCGGGTAACCTGTGCAGCGGATTCCAATCCCCAGCTGCCTAGTTGTACTTGGCTGGACACAAAAATGGAGCGAAGCTCATGTCGATTTTCTTTTTAATTATTTCATGAAATTCATGAAATAATTAAAAAAAGGGCTTCCCTATCTTTTTTGTTCCCAGACGGGTACAAATAAGCAGCTGGTGGTTGGGGGCAGCCGTACCTGCCTGCTGTACCTGGCTAGCATACAAAAATATGGCGAAGCCCACGTCATTTTTTTGGTGGGCAAAAAACTCCTGCATACAGTCCTGGATGGAGTATGCTGAGCCTTGTAGTCCATACAGACAGACAGCAGCTGCAGAACTACAAGGCTCAGCATACTCCATCCAGGACTGTATGCAGGAGTTTTTTGCCCCCCAAGAAAATGATGTGGGCTTCGCCATGTTTTTGTATGCTAGCCAGGTACAGCAGGCAGCTCCAGGCTGCCCCCAACCCCCAGCTATCTATTTGTAATCGGTTGGGAATCAAAAATATAGGGAAGCCCTTTTTTTATAATTATTTCATGAATTTCATGAAATAAATTAAAAAAAATGACGTGGGCTTCGCCCAATTTTTGTGTCCAGCCAGGTACAACTAGGCAGCTGGGGATTGGAATCCGCAGCTCAGGGTGCCCAAGCTTTCTGGGCACCCATGCTGCGAATTGCAGTCCACAGCCATCCGAGAAAATGGCGCTTTCATAGAAGCGCCATCTTCTGGCGCTGTATCCAACTCTTCCAGCTGCTCTGGTGACGGGTGGCTCGCTGGGTAATAATGGGGTTAGAGCTAGCTGTATATTATCAACTGGCCCTATGCCCGAAATTCATGGTGTCACGCCAATATTAGACATGGCCACTATGAATTTCTAGTACAGATAAAAAAAACACAACACACAGAAAAATATTTTTATTAGAAATAAAACACAATTAGTGACTCCATCTTTATTGAAAGAAAGAACCCCCCTCCGTAGTAATCCTGGGTCAAGGGTCCCGCGCCGTCCAGTCCGGATCCAATATTATCTGATCGGTTTGCTGGAAGGCAAAGCGATCAGATGTGTGTCAGGTTCAAGGGCTTGAATTACATGACACAGCAGCTGATTGTATAAACGGCTTTTATACAATCAGCTGATGCATCAGTGCAAAAAAAAAAACAAACAAACTACACACTTCAGTGCAGAATCCTGTCCGACAGCATCAGCTGATAGTTTATCCGGCCGGGCGGTAAAAAGCCGGCCACACCGCTCAACTTATAGTGTCAGCTGATTCCATCAGGTGACCGCATCAGCTGATCATCGCCAGGTCTGAGAAAGAGAGAGAGAGAAAGAAGATAGAGAGAAGATAGAGAAAAGATAGAGAAAAGAGCGAGAGAAAAGAGAGAGGAGAGTGAGAAAAGAGAGAGGAGAGTGAGAGAAGAGAGAGAGGAGAGAGAAGATAGAAGGAGAGAGAGAGGAGAGAAAGAGAGAGAGAAGAGAGAGGATAGAGAAGAGAGAGAAGAGGAGAGAAGAGGAGAGAAGAGAGAGAGAAGAGAGAGAGGAGAGAGAAGAGAGACAGAGAAGAGAGAGAGGAGAGAGAGCGAGAGAGAGAAAGAAAAAGAGAAAAAGAGAGACTGAGAAAAAGAGAGAGAGAAAAAAAGAGATAAAAATAAAGAGAAAGGATAGAGAGGAGAGAGAAAGAGAAATAAAGAGAGAGAGGAGTGAGAGGAGAGAGAGACAGAAAGAAAGAGAGAAAGAGAGAGAGAGGAGAGAGAGAGGGAGAGAGAGAGAAAGAGATGCGAGAGAGGAGGGAGAGAGAGAAAGAGAAAGGGAGAAAAAGAGAGAGAGAGAGACACAGAGAGACAGAGAGAGAGATACAGAGGGAGAGAGAGAGAGAAGTGAGAGAGGAGAGAGCAATGCAGCCTCATTCCGTGAACTGCTCCGATTTTAGAGGTGTGTCCCGCGGCTCACAGCTGATGTCCGGCTCCTCCCCTCAGTGCATAATTAAATTAAATTATAATTATAAATATATAATAATTATAATTTAAAATTAAAAATAAAAAAAAAATTAAACTCTTTACCGGGACCGGAACTCGTGAAGTTATAGCTTTATAGGCGATCGCTCTATCCACTGAGCTACTGCCTCTGATGGTAAAGATAGGCAAATTTGGTAATTTTGAAGTCTGCATTGCTGAAGTGAAGTCTCTGTTGACCGCGCGATTCACTTCATTGCTACGTGGAGCTGATACAGAGCACTCGTGTTCTGTAGCAGAGCTTACAGTGTCGTGTGGATTACGTCGGACCTGGAGGGGTATTTGGGGATTTTAATAAAATTGTGAAACAGTGTGTTTTTCTGTCTTTTATTCCAAATAAAGGATTTTTCGCTGTGCGATTTTCTTTACTTTAACTTTCAGTTTAATCATGGAATGTATCTCATGGAGACGCCTGGCATGATTAAACTCATTATTACCCCAATTGCCGCCAAATCAGGGCAATTCGGGATGAGCTGGGTGTAGTCCCGGGACTGTTGCATCTAATGGATGCGTCAATTACGGGCGGCTGCGGGGTGATATTGTTAGGGTGGTGGGCTCCCCATAATGTGGCGCTCCCCATCCTGACAATACCAGCCTCCAGCCATGTGGTTTTATCCTGGCTGGTATCAAATATGGGGGGAACCGCAGGTTTTTTTTTTAGTATTTATTTCTTTATTTTATTGCACGATATCCTTTAAAATAAGAAAAAAAAAAATTAAATTCTTTACCGGGACTAGAACTCGTTATGCTTCTAAAGGGAGCACTCTATCCAGTGAGCTACTGCCTCTAATGATAAAGATAGGCAGATTTGGTAATCTTGACGTCTGCAGTGCAGAGTGAAGTCTCTGGTGACAGCGCGATTCACTTCATTCCTACGTGGAGAGGACATAGCGCGATCGTGTTCTATGGTGCTGCTGCATCTTCATGTAGCAGAGCTGACAGTGTCATGTGGATTACGTCAGACCTGAATGTGTATTTGGGGATTAATAAACTGGTAAAAGAGGGTTTTTTTTGTCTTTTATTCCAAAAAAGGATTTTTCGCTGTGTGTGTTTCTTTACTTTCACTTTCAGTTTAATCATGGAAGGTATCTCGGGGAAACGCTTGTCATGATTAAACTCATTATTACCCTTATTGCCACTGCACCAGGGCAATTCGGGATGAGCTGGTAGAGTCCCGGGACTATCGCATCTAATGGATGCCGCAATTCCAGGCGGCTGCTGGGTGATATTGTTAGGCTGGAGGGCTCCCCATACTGTGGCGCTCTCCATCCTGACAATACCAGCCTCCAGCCGTGCGGCTTTATCCTGGCTGGTATCAAATATGAGGGAAACCGTATTTCTTTTTTTTTATTATTTATTTATTTATTTTACTGCACAATATAGACCCGCCCGTCAGCGGCTGTGATTGGTTGCAGTGAGACTGCAACCAATCATGGGCGCCGGTGTGCGGGGAAAGCACGGAATACCTGATTTAATAATGAAGCGGCAGCAATTTGCTGAAGAGGAAAAGATGCCGCAGATTTCTGACAGCCGTGCAGCAAGACGCCCGTGATCGGTGAGTAGGAAAGAGAGAGGGATTGTGCTGGGGACGCAGGACACATGCAGATAGCAACGTGTGCACATAGGCTTACTGTGAAAAGCCACGTTTTTGTTGATCGAACCGTTCTCGAACCTAACTCGAACTGTCGAGCTTTTAGCAAAAAGCTCGAGTTCGAGCTCGAACACCCCACAAAATCACTCGAACATGAAATTGGCGAACCTCGAACATCGCTCAACTCTAGTCCTGTATTCTAGAGGGAGGGGAAAAGATTTGTTTTTTTCTAATAAAATTATTAAAAATAATAAAATTAGAATCATGTAATTTTTATTGCGCATTTTTTAAAAAATAATTATCACAGATCAGCAAATAACATGGACATATGTGGTGTCCCTGTAATCTTAATGACCCGAACAACACAGCGATCATATTATTTATTGGGATTGGTAAATGGCTAAAAAAATGGCGACTATCGATTATTTTTTTCTATTAAAACCCATAAAAAATGTAATAAAAATGTAACGCTGTGTTTTTTCTCTGATTATTGTGTGTTTGCTGCATTTTTTATGCGTTTTCCCAGATATTTGACACATTTTTGTTGCAGATGTGAATCTGGGATTTTAATGCATTTTAATACAACAGCAGAAGTTTTATTCTGCATTTAAAAATGAAATGGCACTTCAGGCTCCACAAAGATGCCTATAGAGAAAAAAACACCAAAACTGCACAGTTCAGCGGCATCTTTAGGTGTACCAAGGATGGAGATTTCATGTCACAGCCACTATTCTTGGACAATTAGTCCGTGTTCACATGTAGCATAAATGCTGCGTTTTTCTGCTGGTTTTTTGCACATATATTCTGCTGTGTTTAAATGTCCAAACAAAGTGGATGTGATTTCATGAAAACACGCCGCTGAACTCAGTGTTTTTTTCTCTAGAGGCTTCTATGTGGAGCTTAAAAAAAAACGTATGGAAAAAACTGCAGTTACTTTTATAAGATTTTCTGTACTATAAAAAACACTTAAAAACACAGCTTCACATCTGCACGAAAAATGCAAAAAATAATGGAGAAAAGGTATAAAAAATGCAGCATAAATGCAATAATCAGAGAAGATTTTTATTGTATAATTTGGTGCGGACAGCATCAGAAAACAAAAAACACTGGATGCAATATGTGAACACGGCCTTATAGACACAAAATAAACAACATGTCATGTAGTGAAGCTTATAAAAATATAAGAAAATTCTGGCTGCTATGAATGAATGAACAGTCTGGGGCGTCTGTTGAACATCCCTCACTGCCAAATGGGTGTGGCTTGGGTGTGGTCAAAATTTGCCATGGCGCGCTGCGCATGCCGCATACTTTGTCCCTCTTTCTATTCTTCAAAAGTTAGAAGGTATGCTTATGTTTACCACAATATTTCCAGATCTTAGCTAACAGTAAATCACAATCATTATAGAACAGGGTCTCCAATTGATGGAGTTTATGAAAGTGCATAGTGCATAGTGTATGACAGTGGTCAATGTTCTGCTGTTTTAGAAACTGCGGAGATCCAAATCTCATATGACTTTTACATCAGCAGAAAAACTGTGTGTCTGTAGCTTCATGGTATGGGCCTCCATGGCTGAGCAGCTGTAAGCAAGCCTTGTGTCGCCAAGCACAATGACAAGTGTTTAGATGGGATGGTGTAAAATATACTTCCTCTAGACTAGAGCAGTCAGAACATGTTATGTAGCGTGATGGATCTTGCCTCTCTATCTGGCAATCAGTAGTGTTGTTTGTTTTGTGTTTACTAAGACCCCTTAATTTCAGTCGAGGAAAATCGTAATGCTGCAACACCAAGATATTTTAGACAATTGAATGCTTTCAAGTTTGTAGGAACAGTTTTGGGAAGACTTTTCTCTTCCAGCATGACTGTGCCCTAGTACTTAAGAGAAAGTCCAAAAATGTAAGTGCTTGAAAAATCCTTCAAATCCAAAAAACGTGGCGCTAATCCCCAAATATATTATATCAGAAGAAATTTTATTCAGTTAATATAAAATATTACATACAATATTTCAACGCGTTTCGGCTAACAATCTTAAAAAAAGATAGCCTTCTTCAGGTAAAATAGTATGACCTACAATGCGTTTCAGATAAAAATCTTAAAAAAAGATAGCCTTCTTCAGGTAAAATAACATGACCTTCTTCTGATATGATATATTTGGGGATCAGCACCACGTTTTTTGGATTTGAAGGATTTTTCAAGCACTTCAATCTACCGGTTTCCTGTTGAGTTGGTTAACAGCAGTGTATCAAATCCTAGTGAGCAGCAGATCAGCACAGAGACTGGGGAGATTGATCCTAAAGGGATCTATGGGTTTGATCTAACTTGAAATAAGGTGAGTGCAATTATGCACATTTCTTAATCATTATTTATGCATTTGAACTGCTACATTTAGAGTGGGGCCACGTGTGTCCCTTTTTATTTTAGACCCCTCAAGGTTTACCCTCGTAGAAAGTCCAAAAAGGCATGGTTGGAAGAGTTTGGTATGGAAGAACTTCAGTGGCCACACAGACCTTGATGTCAACTCCAAGCACCTTTGGGGTACATCAGAGATTTCAAACCATGCATCAATATCTGACTTTACAAATTTTCTTCAGGATGAATGTGCAAAAATTCCAACAGAAACACTTCAAAATCTTGTAGAGAGCCTTCCAAAAATTGGGGCCTATTTTAACTGTAAACAGGGAGCTGACTCCATTAAATGCCTATTCATTTAGAATGTTATATCATAAATACTTCTTTCGCTGTAATGTGTAGATGTCCCAATACTTTTGACAAATATAGTGTATTTTCCCTTTTAGAATGCTGGGTCTTGTGTAACTTTAAATCCATAGTGTAAGCGCCCTAATTGTAGTACATCCTTACTGATACTACTGCCAACCTTGTTCTTACATACTGCTTATCTCAGTTACCCTGCAAATAAAACCAATTATTGATTTGAAACAGATCATCATGACACAAATCGTGCTAGCTAAACTATTCCTTCAAGTTTCTAGGATTTTAACACATTTTTTTTCAGTCTTAAACTTGTGTCAATAATTTTTATGTCATGTTTCCATTTCGGTGATCTGGTTTGCATGTTTTGCTCCTGGTACTAAATGCTCCTTAATTTGACTATTATGTATCTATAATTAATTCATGGTACTTTCAATTTAATATATGCTATGTACATATAGTAGATATATATATATATATACAGTTAGGTCCAGAAATATTTGGACAGTGACACAATTTTCGCGAGTTGGGCTCTGCATGCCACCACATTGGATTTGAAATGAAATCTCTACAACAGAATTCAAGTGCAGATTGTAACGTTTAATTTGAAGGTTTGAACAAAAATATCTGATAGAAATTGTAGGAATTGTACACATTTCTTTACAAACACTCCACATTTTAGGAGGTCAAAAGTAATTGGACAAATAAACCAAACCCAAACAAAATATTTTTATTTTCAATATTTTGTTGCGAATCCTTTGGAGGCAATCACTGCCTTAAGTCTGGAACCCATGGACATCACCAAACGCTGGGTTTCCTCCTTCTTAATGCTTTGCCAGGCCTTTACAGCCACAGCCTTCAGGTCTTGCTTGTTTGTGGGTCTTTCCGTCTTAAGTCTGGATTTGAGCAAGTGAAATGCATGCTCAATTGGGTTAAGATCTGGTGATTGACTTGGCCATTGCAGAATGTTCCACTTTTTTGCACTCATGAACTCCTGGATAGCTTTGGCTGTATGCTTGGGGTCATTGTCCATCTGTACTATGAAGCACCGTCTGATCAACTTTGCGGCATTTGGCTGAATCAGGGCTGAAAGTATATCCCGGTACACTTCAGAATTCATCCGGCTACTCTTGTCTGCTGTTATGTCATCAATAAACACAAGTGACCCAGTGCCATTGAAAACCATGCATGCCCATGCCATCACGTTGCCTCCACCATGTTTTACAGAGGATGTGGTGTGCCGTGGATCATGTGCCGTTCCCTTTCTTCTCCAAACTTTTTTCTTCCCATCATTCTGGTACAGGTTGATCTTTGTCTCATCTGTCCATAGAATACTTTTCTAGAACTGAGCTGGCTTCATGAAGTGCTTTTCAGCAAATTTAACTCTGGCCTGTCTATTTTTGGAATTGATGAATGGTTTGCATCTAGATGTGAACCCTTTGTATTTACTTTCATGGAGTCTTCTCTTTACTGTTGACTTAGAGACAGATACACCTACTTCACTGAGAGTGTTCTGGACTTCAGTTGATGTTGTGAACGGGTTCTTCTTCACCAAAGAAAGTATGCAGCAATCATCCACCACTGTTGTCATCCGTGGACGCCCAGGCCTTTTTGAGTTCCCAAGCTCACCAGTCAATTCCTTTTTTCTCAGAATGTACCCGACTGTTGATTTTGCTACTCCAAGCATGTCTGCTATCTCTCTGATGGATTTTTTCTTTTTTTTCAGCCTCAGGATGTTCTGCTTCACCTCAATTGAGAATTCCTTAGACCGCATGTTGTCTGGTCACAGCAACAGCTTCCAAATGCAAAACCACACACCTTTAATCAACCCCAGACCTTTTAACTACTTCATTGATTACAGGTTAACGAGGGAGACGCCTTCAGAGTTAATTGCAGCCCTTAGAGTCCCTTGTCCAATTACTTTTGGTCCCTTGAAAAAGAGGAGGCTATGCATTACAGAGCTATGATTCCTAAACCCTTTCTCCGATTTGGATGTGAAAACTCTCATATTGCAGCTGGGAGTGTGCACTTTCAGCCCATATTATATATATAATTGTATTTCTGAACATGTTTTTGTAAACAGCTAAAATAACAAAACTTGTGTCACTGTCCAAATATTTCTGGCCCTGACTGTATATATATATATATATATATATATATATATATATATATATATATATAGTACAGACCAAAAGTTTGGACACACCTTCTCATTCAAAGAATTTTCCTTCTTTTCATGACTCTGAAAATTGCAGATTCACATTGAAGGCATCAAAACTATGAATTAACACATGTGGAATGAAATACTTAACAAAAAACTGTGAAACAACTCAAAATATGTCTTATATTCTAGGTTCTTCAAAGTAGCCACCTTTTGCTTTGATTACTGCTTTGCACACTCTTGGCATTTCTCTTGATGAGCTTCAAGAGGTAGTCACCGGAAATGGTTTTCCAACAGACTTGAAGGAGTTCCCGGAGATGCTTAGCACTTGTTGGCCCTTTTGCTTTCACTCTGCGGTCTAGCTCACCCCAAACCATCTCGATGGGGTTCAGGTCTGGTGACTGTGGAGGCCAGGTTATCTGATGTAGCACCCCATCACTATCCTTCTTAGTCAAATAGCCCTTACACAGCCTGGAGGTGTGTTTGGAGTCTATCATTGTCCTGTTGAAAAATAAATGATGGTCCAACTAAACGCAAACTGGATGGAATAGCATGCCACTGCAAGATGCTGTGGTAACCATGCTGGTTCAGTATGCCTTCAATTTTGAATAAATCCCCAACAGTGTCACCAGCAAAGCACCCCCACACCATCACACCTCTTCCTCCATGCTTAAGGGGGGAACCAGGCATGTAGAGTCCATCCGTTCACCTTTTCTGCGTCGCACAAAGACACGGTGGTTAAGTCCAAAGATCTCAAATTTGGACTCATCAGACCAAAGCACAGATTTCCACTGATCTAAGGTCCATTCTTGTGTTCTTTAGCCCAAACAAGTCTCTTCTGCTTGTTGCCTGTCCTTAGCAGTTGTTTACTAGCAGCTATTTTACCATGAAGGCTTTCTGCACAAAGTCTTCTCTTAACAGTTGTTCTAGAGATGAGTCTGCTGCTAGAACTCTGTGTGGCATTGACCTGGTCTCTAATCTGAGCTGTTGTTAAGCTGCGTTTTCTGAGGTTTGTGACTCAGATAAACTTATCCTCCGCAGCAAAGGTGACTCTTGGTCTTCCTTTCCTGGAGCAGTTCTCATGTGAGCCAGTTTCTTTGTAACGTTTGATGGTTTTTGCCACTGCACTTGGGGACACTTTCAAAGTTTTCCCAATTTTTCGGACTGACTGACCTTCATTCCTTAAAGTAATGACGGCCACTCGTTTTTCTTTACTTAGCTGCTTTTTTTTTTGCCATAATACAAATTCTAACAGTCTATTCAGTAATACTATCAGCTGTGTATCCACCAGACTTCTGCACAAGACAACTGATGGTCCCAACCCCATTTATAAGGCAAGAAATCCCACTTATAAAACCTGACAGGGCACACCTATGAAGTGAAAACCATTTCCGGTGACTACCTCTTGAAGCTAAACAAGAGAATGCCAAGAGTATGCAAAGCAGTAATCAAAGGAAAAGGTGGCTACTTTGAAGAACCTAGAATTTAAGACATATTTTCAGTTGTTTCACGAAGTTTGTTAAGTATTTCATTCCACATGTGTTAATTCATAGTTTTGATGCCTTCAATGTGAATCTACAATTTTCAAAGTCATGAAAATAAAGAAAACTCTTTGAATGAGAAGGTGTGTACAAACTTTTGGTCTGTACTATATATATATATATATATATATATATATATTTATAAAATGTATCTTGGCTTGAATACTAGTTATCCTCAATGACTGGCGAACCCAACTGTAAAGCACAGACCCCGAACATGAACCGCTTAGGAACGTTCGTGTTACCGTTTGGGTTCAGCCACCTGAATAAAAAACATGAAGCAAAATGGAGATTAAACAGGGCAGTTTTACTTACCAAGTCTCTGCACTGCTGTAGCACTGCTTTTAGGTCCGCTCTTTAACTCTCATGAATATGTAATGCTTGCTGAACCCACCCTCTGTGACAGCATCTGTTATTGGTTGCAATCAGACTGCTGGTGTGTCAGCATCTGTGATTGATTGCTCTCACAGTAGCCGTCCGAGTCCTTGAAGTGAAATGTAAAAATAAATAAATAATTGAAGAAAAAAAAATGGCATAGAGTCCTCCATATTGTCATACCTAACACAGATAAGGCAAACAACTGAAGGCTACAGCTGGCAATTTCCCACTGACATTACTGCTCTCAAATCCAGTAATCCGGCATTTAGTTCAATGGTCCTGGATTATCGATTTATTGGCTTTAATGGTGCCAGATTATTTGATTAACTGACACCATTGAAGTTAATAATCCGACAGCATTGAATTCAATGTCGGATTATTGGAACTCCAGCTGTGACCTCAGGTGAACTCATTGATCTCAATGCTGGATTTCCCGATTAGGCTATGTGCACACATTACATATTTTGTTGCAGACATTTCTGCACCAAATCTGTATCTCCTGGCAGTTTTGGTGTAGTTTTTTGCCAGGAGGTTCCCTCCGTACCCCAGCTGTGACCTCAGTTGAAGTCATTGATCTCAGTGACTGATTGCCAGAATGCATGCACATTCCAGTTACCCGGCATTGAGTTCAATGCTGCCAGATTATTGACTTCAATGGTGCCAATTAATCAAGTAGTCCAGGGCTAATAAAGTCAATAATCCAATAATCCAAGACCATTGATCTCAATGCTGGATTACCGGATTTGAGAGCAGTAATGACGGGGCCGTAGTTGAGTTGTGAGAGTGTTGAGGTCAGTGAGGTCACTGGGGTACTATGGGAACTGCCAGCTGTGACCTCAGGTGAACTCATTGACATCACCACTCTCACGGCTGCTGCTCCTTCAGTGTGTCCCTACGCTGGAGTGATTTTTCACATTTTCTAATGTGACTGTGCACTGCGACCTCAGATGTAGCAGAGTCGGGATCATCGTGAAATGTCATGTCTATGGATTACGTCCGACCTGCAGGGGTGTTTTGGGGTTTAATAAATTGGAGAAAGAGGGTGATTTTGAAATACAGGATTTTTCTCTGTATCTTGTGTTTCTTTCTTTTTTCTTACACGATAAGTAATGGGAGGGTCTCATGGACCCTTACCCATTACTAACCTTGGGCTTCGTGGCAGCTGTGATTTTTTTTGACAAATCACAGCTTTCATTTACCCCTTCTATTACCCTGAAAGCCACCACTCCAGGGCAATCGGGATGAGCAGGGTAAAGCACCAAGATTGACGCATCAAATGGATTCACCAATTAAGGTTGCAGCTGCAGGCTGCTATTTTAAGCTGAGGAGGGCACAAAAAACATGAGCATCAAAAGCCTGAAGACACCAGGCCCCAGCTGGGTATCAACATTGGGCAGCTGGGGACACACTAGAGATGAGCGAACCGGTCGCAGTTCGGCTTGAGCTTGGTTCGTCGAACGGAGGTCGCGTTCAAGTTCGGTTCGGCGAACCACTCGAACCCCATAGGAAACAATGGGAGGCAATCACAAACAGATAAAAACACCTAGAAAACACCCTCAAAGGTGTCCAAAAGGTGACAAACAACTCACAACACAACACAAACACATGGGAAAGTGACAAGAACAAATTCTCATGTGAAAACAAAACAGCGTTAAGAGGAAAAAGAGGACGAGACACAGATATAGGCATGGCATGCCCTTCTAAAATCATGTAAAACACCGCAAGGTGACTCCAAGCGGAGTCTCCCTTTTTTCCAAAAATTGGGCCACACAGACACCCCTACAGTGGCAGCACTTGTGCCCCAGTTGTACACTTCACAGGTAGATTTGCATCAAGCACATTCAAAAATACGCCATCCTTAACCGTTCCCAGGATGACACTGGGGTAGGTAGCAAAGTCTTTGCTGATCCCAGATCTATTCATCTTGGATCATTTTTAGAAACACTGCAAGCAAGGGTTACTCCAAGCAGAGTCTCCCTTTTTTCCAAAAATTAGGCCACACAGACACCCCTTCAGTGGCAGCACTTGTGCCCCAGTTGTAAACTTCACAAGCACATTAGCATCAAGCACATTCCGAATCCACAAGCCTTTATTCTCCACAGGATGACACAGAGGTAGTAAAGTCCTTGTGAATCCATGACTTGTTCATCTTGATGAACGTTAGTCTGTCCACATTGTCAGTGGACAGACGCGTGCGCTTATCTGTCAGCACACACCCAGCAGCACTGAAGACACGTTCTGAGACAACGCTGGCAGCTGGACACGACAAGATCTCCAAGGCGTAAGTGGAGACCTCAGGCCATTTTTCAAGATTTGAAGCCCAAAATGAGCAAGGCTCCATTTGTAAAGTCATGGCATTGATGTTCATTTGGAGATACTCCTGTATCATCCTCTCCAGCCGTTGACTATGTGTCAGACTTCTTGTCTCTGGTGGCCTTGCAAAGGATGGTCTAAAAAAATTATGAAACAATTCAATAAAATTGCTGTTACCAGCACCAGTTAACAGCTGGTACGGTTAGACTGTTGATGACGAGACCGTCCCATGTTTGTCAAGTTACAACTGGGAGATTCACTCCGTGCACCATGGTGGTTTGGTGGAAAAGCCGAGCTAAGATCGAGTAACAGCTTCTGCTGATACTCCTGCATACGTGCGTCCCTTTCTTTGGCCGGAATTATGTCACAAAATTTGGACTTGTACCAGGGATCTAATAGTGTGGCAAGCCAGTAGTCATCATCACTTCTAATTTTGACATTACGAGTGTCATGTTGTAGGTAGTGCAGCAAGAAGGCGCTCATGTGTCTTGCGCAGCCATGCGGACCAAGTCCGCGCTGTGTTTGTGGCATAGAGGTGCTAACCGTTCTTTCTTCCTCTGACATCTCCCCCCAACCTCTTTCAACTGAAATTTGACCAAGGTCTCCCTCATCCGCTGAGTCTTCCATGTCCATTGACAGTTCGTCCTCCATTTCTTCATGTTCTCCTGCACCTTCCTTAACATTTTGTCTGCTACCATGCGCCCTTGTTGATCCCTGTCCCCCATGGTCCCATGCCTGCCGCCATGGTGATGATGAACGTCTGGACCTTGGTGATGTTGTTGTCCCTTGCGCATATGAATCCTCCTGTACTTCCTCCCCATCCTGTTGTCCCACCTCCTGACTCCGAATAGTGTTTAGTGTGTGCTCCAGCATGTAAATGACTGGAATTGTCATGCTGATAATGGCATTGTCAGCGCCAAACATATTCGTCACCATGTCGAAACTGTGCAGAAGGGTGCATAGGTCCTTGAGCTGAGACCACTCCATGAGGGTGATCTGCCCTACCTCTGCATCTTGTTGGCCCAGGCTATACGTCATGACGTATTGCACCAGTGCTCAGCGGTGCTGCCACAGTCGCTGTAACATGTGGAGAGTCGAATTCCAGTGTGTCGTCACATCGCATTTCAGGCGATGAACCGGCAGGCCGAAAGATAAAGACCGCCTGATGTCATTGCGCTCTGCTGCAAGCATAGTAATGAGGTGTGCGTGATTCCTTGTGCGCAGTTACAACGCTGGTGGCCTGACCAGGCAGGCTTGAGGCGGAGGTGGAGGACCCAGACGAGGTTGAGGAGGCAGAAGCAGTGGAGGAACTTGGACAGACAGAGGATTGACGCACAATTCATGGGGATAGCAAGACTTGTGCAGGAGACCCTTCACCATCTATCACCATAGTTACCCAGAGCCCAGTCAGCAACATGTAACGTGCCTGTCCATGCTTACTGGTCCAAGTATCGGTGGTGAAATGCACCCGTTCACACGCAGAGTTTCTCAAGGAAGCGGTGATGTTGTGTGCGACATGCTGGTGTAGCGCAGGCACACCTTTCTTAGAGAAGTAGTGGCGACT
The DNA here is from genome assembly GCF_048569485.1 of Anomaloglossus baeobatrachus. Classification (NCBI taxonomy): domain Eukaryota; kingdom Metazoa; phylum Chordata; class Amphibia; order Anura; family Aromobatidae; genus Anomaloglossus; species Anomaloglossus baeobatrachus. Next base: position 174,575,251 of record NC_134355.1, read on the forward strand.
GGACATCTGGTACTGGGGCACTGCGAGGGACATAAGGTCTCGCAAATCCTCTGTGTCCACCAGGCGGAAAGGCAGCATTTCCATAGCCAAGAGCTTACACAGGGATAAAGTCAACTTCTTAGCTTTGTCATGGGTCGCAGGAAATGGCCTTTTATTTGTCCACATCTGAGAGACAGAGATCTGGCTGCTGTGTGTGTACGGTGGTGAGTAGTGTGTCCCTGGAAAAATGCAGGTTTGTGAGGAAAGTGCAGGCGTAGACATGATGTTGCCTTCATCCAACGTTGGTGCTATCGATGTCTGAGAGAGCTGTACACTCGCACTTGTTTCACCTTCCAAACCAACTGACAACCTACCAGGCAAAGTGCTTGTTGCAGTTACAGTGGGGGAAGTTGTGCATGGAAAACCAGGTGTGACAGCTGTCCCCACAGTCCTAGAAGATGAAGAGCGCGCAAATGCACTGGAAGGGGCAGGCGGTGGATGGTCCGCTCCGCTAGGCCGCATTGCAGCACGGTGAGCTTCCCAGTGGGACATATGATATTTATTCATGTGACGATTCATGGAAGAAGTTGTCAAACTGTTGAGGTTTTTGCCTCTACTTACAGATTCCCGACAAATTTTACAGATCACATGATTTTGGCGATCCTTTGCAAGGTCAAAAAAGGACCAGGCTAGGCAAGGCTTAGAGGACATGCGACCTGCTGAGCCACCCCGACTAGTGCTCAGAGGAAGAGTGGTGACTGAGGATGCAGTTGTAGACGTGCTACCAGTACTCCTCCTCTGTCCAGGAAGGCGCAAGGTAACTTCGTCATCAGTTGCATCCTCCTCCACCGCCTCTGTTGACCTTCTCAAGTGCGTGACTGTGGGTTGACAGTAGGTGGGATCTAGAACTTCATCAAGCGTTGTGTTTGCACTCCCCTCACCCTCAGACCGAGCCTCTTCCTACCCTGACCGAATATTTAAGTTGTCATGCCAATCTGGTATCTGCGTCTCATCGTCATCAGTATGTTCCTCATTGTCTCTACCTACAGGTGTTACAGTTTGTGAATAAGGGTCAACATTATGCTCAGAAACTTAGTCATCACGGCCTGAATCTGAGTCACAAAGGTTCTGGGCATCACTGCAGACCATTTCCTGGTCTGTACTCACAGTAGCTTGGGAGCATACCTCTGATTCCCAGGCTATAGTGTGACTGAACAGCTTGGCAGACTCAGCCATCTCTGTTCCACCATACTGTGTAGGGCGGATGGAGACTTGAGAGCTGGGAGAAAGCAAGTGTGATTGGGATGACAACTCAGAGGACTGGGTTTGTTTGGATGCGGTAGTTGAGGTGGAGGAGAGGGCACTTGTTGGAGCACTTGAGATCCATTCAAGCATGTTCTTTTTTTGTGCATCATCTACCTTTGTTACAGTTGTTAGGGTCCGTAAAAAAGGGAGCACATCGGATTGTCCACGGTTAGTAGTAGACCTCTTACTTTTGCTGGAAGATGGCCTATCTTCAGCAGATGTTAATGGAGCTTTGCCACCTTCCCCACGGACAAAAACTTTTTTTCCTTTTCCAACACACCTGTTCCCCTTTCCACCAGCATCTGTCATTTTGGCACTCATTTTGATAGCGACAAGATTGTCCACTTAAAATGTGGTAGTAAAAATTGAGAGGTGGTGTAGATTGCAGAGGTGGTCTAGCTTTATTGACAGCTGAAGAAACAACACTGATTATCCCTGACAATGCAACTATGGCCCTTAAAGTTTCAGAAGTGTTTGCTATTATGATAGCTTAGTAAAAATGAGCAGGAGGGTGGAATGCAGAGGTGCTGGAAATTGCTTGGCACCAGTGGGACACTAATGGAGTACAACAGCCACTTTTTGGATGCCACTTAGTTTCAGCAGTGTTTGCTATTATAATAGCTTAGTAAAAATGAGCAGGAGGGTGGAATGCAGAGGTGCTGGAAATTGCTTGGCACCAGTGGGACACTAAGGGAGTACAACAGCCACTTTTTGGATGCCACTAAGTTTCAGCAGTGTTTGCTATTATAATAGCTTAGTAAAAATGTGCAGGAAGGTAGAATGCTGAGGTGCTGAAAATTGCTTTGCACAAGTGGCACAATAATGCAGTACAGCAGCCACTCTTTGGATGGCACTAACTGGCAGCACTCTTTTCAATTAAAATGGCTTTGCAAAAATGTGCAGGAGGGTAGAATGCAGAGGTGGTGGGACTTGCTTGGCACAAGTGGCACAATAATGGAGTACAGCAGCCACTCTTTGGATGGCACTAACTGGCAGCACTCTTTTCAATTAAAATGGCTTTGCAAAAATGTGCAGGAGGGTACAGTGGCCGGGTTGTAGGTCAGTGTAGAGGAAAGGAAGCCTCACTTTCTATCCCTCCTAATGGTGAAATGCAGAAAGGAATTCCCTGACCTTAGGTACAGAGACGTTGTTATCTGAAGCTGTATACAGCTTTTCCACGGACCTGACTGTCACCTATGGCTTTGAGCCTGAGGAAATGAGCCCTGAAAAGGGCTGAAATAAACTTCTGTCCCTAATCTGTAGAGTGCTGTGTGTATAGCGTACACAGCAGGACCGGCGACAGGGGCTGCGTGAGCGGTGACTGTCACCCAGACGCAGAAGGCAGATAATGGCGTCCTGAGGGAAAATGTCCGTATTTATAATGCAAGGACATGTGACATTCACAGACTATGACACATGCCCTTGCTTGTCTGGCAAAAAGTCCACTTAGCTGTGTGTGTGTCTGGGATTGGGTGACATGCTGGCCCGCCCCACTACACGCGCGCTTAGAAAAAAAAAAAAATGTGGCGATCGGCATTTTCTCAGCACCACAGATCTAAAACCCGTCCCCCCTGCACACTATACGCTGAAATTTGATAATAGTGTGAATCACAGAGTGACTCACACTATTACAGTGAAAAGCCAGCTAGTAATTAGCTAGGCTTTTTGCTGATAGAACCGTTCTCGAACGTAACTCGAGCTGCCGAACTTTTAGAACTAGAACTCGAGCTTTTTGCTATCTAGAACACCCCCCAAAATCACTCAAACCTCGAACTGGCGAACCTCAATCCACGAACCGCGCTCAACTCTAGAACACACACCATTTTTTAAAATATTTATTTAAATAATTTTAAAAAAGCTGCATGGGGTCCCTTTTATTTTGATACACAGCCAAGATAACACACACAGCTGAAGGCTTCAGCCTCCAGCTGTCTGCTTCATCTGTGTTGGGTATCACAATACTTGGGGTGCTATATCATTTTTTTAAATTATATATTTATGTTCACACACCACTTCTGGGACTCACGCAGCAACTGTGAAGGCAACCAATCACAGATACCGGCACTGAGGGTAGGCAGTGGAAGCAGGACTGCAACCAATCACATATGCTATCACAAAAGGTGGGCATGGGGATAAGTGCACATTCATGAGAGTTAATGAGTGGACCCAGAAGCAGTGTGACAGCCACGCGGAAGCTCGGTAAGTATAATTGTCCTGCTTTAATTTCCATTTTGCATTCTTTTGCAGCACCCTAGCCCTTACTAACGGCATTCTATAGCACACAATTTCAGGTCCCCATAGACATAGGGGTTCCAGTTTCCAAGCTTAAGTTCAGGTTCAAGTCCGGTCCAGTCTGCTGGCTCGCCCACCTCAAGTTATCTTTTCAGCGATTGTCCTATTTAGCTGAAATTACATTGGGTATATTTTATATCAATTTTAAGACTTTTTTGCTGTGATTTATGAACTCTAAATCGAAACTTTTTGCCAATATAGAAAAGACATGATTAAAATCTACTCATATTTACAAGTTTATTTCATGAACAAACCAGTTGTGGTCCTAATGCATTTAAATAAAAAGAAACACACAAGAATTGAAATGAGAGTGGCAGATGAGTGCGGCATGGCTGACATCACAGTGACAGACAATGAAACAACAACATTTCATTAGAAATAATGATTAAATGGGAACAATATGTTGGATTACTATCAAACGACCACTGGTTTGTTAATTATATCTAATATTCCTCTATTTGAAACAAACATAGCCTAGGAGTATAAAATCCTGCTAAATCTTCATAATTAGAAACAAGTGACTTTTTGGGAAACAGAGTGCTCATATTTTCCTCTCTCTTGGGCAGTTCAAATAAAACAAACCATTACATTTCTGTCATTGCGTAGCGATAGCTGCAGGCGTTGTCATATGTAATATAGTATCATAACCATAGCTTGGAATCTGATGCATATCTATAAATAGAGCAATGTGTAATGAGGGATGTAATACTGTTCACGAAAGAATCTTCAAGAATGTTGAGCAAGCACTAAAGTGCTTGGATGCTCATTACTCGAATCACGCAGGTTAAATAGTCTGATGGGTTCTACTTGAGTAACAAAGATAAAGGAAGTCAATAACAGGCGGTTCGGATCTCTGCCCATATACAGGCAGCCAAAACCAGAGCATTTCAGGGGGAGGGTAGGCAGGTTTTCTGTTGTTTTTTTTTTGTTTTGTAGCATCCGGACAAGTTTATTCTACACAGTGAGAGACATTCAGAGACTGCAAACAGCTCTTACTGGGGTGCCTGCTCCCATCTTATCTTTCATTGAAGGGAGCCATCTCTTTGTGTCAGATCATTCACGAATGATACATCCAAGCACCCGCGATTCTCTCTGAGTATTTAGCGTACCCCTTGTGCCCCGATGCTTCATTGCAATTCAAGCAGTGGCGAGCGTGCTCGTTCATCATTAATCTTCAACTGTTGAACGACTTTGCTTACCCCATCCAGCTGTAGCCTGTTTGCACCTTCCTGACTAAGCCAAATTTTTTGTGGGATAAGTTAAAGTTTCCATTACTAGATTTTTGGCCAGTGCATCACCATGCAGAACCCCCACCAGCATGCAGTTCCCCAGGCATAACTTCCCCATGCATGTAACATCAGTCCTCCAGCATGCAGCTCCAAGCAAATAACACCTACCTATTTCCCATGGTGCCCTATGGAAGTAACATCACCTCCTTTCCTACACAGCCCCGCATCACATACCCCACACATTCAAAATCACCCCTTTCCCTAAGCAGCTGCATGCATATAAAATAACATTCTATGTTCATCCTCCCCAAAATACAGCCCCTTCCCAGTGCAATCCTTCAACATGAAGCCCTCATGTAGTAACTTCCAACTTTATCTGTGTCTTTAAAACATAGCCTCAGATCACTCACACTTATGCGAGCATCACACAAGACGAGCTATCGCGCGATGCATCATCGGGGTCACGGTTTTCGCTTGCGATGTCGTTTCGTGTGACACCTCCGAGCAACGCAGAATCGCTCACAAATCGTGAGTCGTGTATTCGTCGCTTATTTTTAAAAAATTATTTATAATGGCGCGGTTGTTCATCGTACCTGGGGCAGCACACATCGTTCTGTGTGACACTCCGGGAACGATGAACACAGCTTACCTGCGTCTCGCGGCTCCCACCGGCAATGCAGAAGGAAGAAGGTGGGCGGGATGTTTACGTCTCGCTCATCTCCGCCCCTCCGCTTCTATTGGCCGGCCGCTGTGTGACGTCGCTGTGACGCCGAACGTCCTCCCTTCAGGAAGTGGATGTTCACCACCCACAGCGAGGTCGCTCAGCAGGTAAGTATGTGTGACGGGGTTTAACGACTTTGTGCACCACGGGCAACTAATTGCCCGTGACGCACAAACGACGTGGGCGGGTACGATTGCTCGTGCAATCGCATGATAGATCGTACCGTGTGAAGCCCGCATTAGTCCTTGTATAAAAAGAACATGGCTCTATTATGCTTCAGCTCAGCCCTCTAGGAGTTTAATCTCTCCAAAGCCTCATTTCGCCAGCACCACAGCACAATGCTGCTTCCTGGTATCAACTTTGCTGGAGGAGGCCCTGCCTCTTCCTGTGACATTACCTCTCACAATTGTAACTCCATTCTAGATGTGAACTCAGGCTACAAAATGACATGGTCAGAGAGTGAAGAGAGTGGAGAGCAGCAGTGTAGGGAGAGCGTGTCTCCCTGATCTACCGCAGAGCTTAACTATATCGGGATGCATAGGACACCAACATAGTTAAAAGTAGCAGTAGCTCTGGCTGGTGTCTTCTGACCATAGGGCCCAGGGAAACCACCTCCTCTGCCCCCCTCCCCCTTCATCCAGTGGTAGCTTTGCTACTGCCTCTAGGATCCAAACTGTGAAGAAGTGGATACACCCAAGTCACTGAAGGCCTTGCAGTGCTCCCTTGGATTTGCCAATTACTATTGTAAATTTATTAAAAAGTCTTCCAAGATTGCTAAATTAGAAAAAAATCAAGAAGTTGCCTTTGAGAATACTCATTCTCATTTGTGCTTCTTCAGTTTCATCTACATCAGGGGTGGGGAACCTCCGTCCCACGGGCAGCATGTGGCCCGCCATGACCTTTTCTGTGGGCCCCAGGCATATTCCCAGGGGCCACAGTGTCACCGCAATCTTACTGGCCGCCAGACCTTTAAACCTCCACATGCACGGGTTTAGCGCTCCGACCCACAGTAGCTTCCAGCTGTGTGTGCCTGCCCTCTGCCCTCTGGAGCCGTGTGCCCGCCCTCTGCTCTCAGGAGATATGTGCCCGCCCTTTACCCTCCGGAGCCGTGTGTCCAGCACCTGCACTCCGGTGCTGTGAGTCCAGCGCTGATGTGTGTCCAGTGCCTGCACTCTACTGCTGTGTGCCCTGTCCAGTGCTTTGTGACACCAGCCCAGTTTTGTGTACCACCCCCAAGAGTTGTGCAACCCTGAGAGCTGTGTGCCCCCCAATGCTGTGTATCACCCCTGGTTTGTTTCCCCCCTCCAGTGATGTCAGAGCTCTGCCAGTGCATTGTGCCCCCCAGTGATGTTTATGCCCCTTCCAGTGATGTATGTGCTCCTTCCAGTGATGTCTATGCTCTTCCCAGTGATGTCTGTGATCTCCCCAGTGATGCCTGTGCCCCCCCAGTGATGTCTGTGCCCCCAGTGATTTCTGTGCCCCCCAGTAATGTCTGTGCCCCAGCTCCTCATGATGTCTGTGCCTTAGCTCCTCTTGTGATGTGTATGCCTTAGCCCCTCTTGTGATGTCTGTGCCTCAGCTCTTCTTGTGATGTCTGTGCCCCAGCTTCTCTTGTGATGTCTGTGCCCCAGCTCCTCTTGTGATGTCTATGCCTCAGCCTCTCTTGTGATGTCTGTGCCTTAGCCCATCTTGTTATGTCTGTGCCTCAGCTCTTCTTGTGATGTCTGTGCCTCAGCTCATCTTATGATGTCTGTGCCTCAGCTCATCTTGTGATGTCTGTGCCTCAGCCCCTCTTGTGATGTCTGTGCCTCAGCCCCTCTTGTGATGTCTGTGCCTTAGCCCCTCTAGTGATGTCTGTGCCTCAGCTCCTCTTGTGATGTCTGTGCCCCAGCCCCTCTTGTGATGTCTGTGATTCAGCCCCTCTTGTGATGTCTGTGCCTCAGCCCCTCTTATGATGTCTGTGCCTCACGACCTATGGAATGACATATGCATCACCCTGGTTGGTTATCAAAACTAGAGGGGTTCCCATGCCATTCTTTTAATTATTAATTTTAATAATTAAAAAAAATGGAATTGGGTCCCCCCTATTATTGATAATCAGTCAAACTAAAGCAGACAGATGATGGCTGGTATTATCAGTCTGGGAAGGCCCCTGTTTTTTGGCCTTTTCCAACCTAAAAAGAGCCGCCTGCTGCCGCCCCAGAAGTGGTGCATCCATTAGATGTGCCAATTTTGGCACTTTGACTGGCTTTTCCTGATTGTTCTTAAGCAGTGGAAATGGGGGTAGTACTTTTGGTGTTGATGTCAGCCCAATACTAACCTGGTAAATGTACAGTTTAAAAACACACATGCACACAAACAAAATAGTTTATTTGAATAAAGGCTCCTCCACACTCCCTTGTTCACCAATTTATTAATTCAAAAAAATCCTAGAAGTTCTGATGTAATTCAATGGTGAATAAAGATTCCCCAATATAACCTTGTTCACCAATTTATTTATTAAAAAGAAATCTTCAAATTTCCGACATATTTCAATAGTGTAGTGTTGCACGACGAATCTTATGGACTCTCGTTCTCAGAATGAGGCTCCATAGGTCACTCGCGGTCAACGGCAGGCATGAAATTTTTCATGCTCATGAGAAATCCGTGCCTACCACTGATAACGAGTGATTTATGGAGCCTTGTTCTGAGAATAAGATATTATGGGCTTCTTTTTAATGAATACATTCGTGAACGAGGGAGTGGGGAGGAGTCTTTATACAAATAAACTATTTTCTTCCTGTATGTGTGTATTTTTTAACTGTACACTTACCGTGTTAGTATTGGGGGTGTCTGATAGATACCAACCATTATTAACCCTTGGGCTTGATGCCAGCTGTCAATTCACAGCTGTCATCAACCCCAAAAGTATTACCCCAATTGCAACTGCACCAGGGCAATTGAGAAGAACCTGCCAAAGGGCCAGAATTGGCCCATCTAATGGATGCGCCACATGAACCTGAAGTTCGTTGTTCAGTGTTCGGTACGAACACAGACTTTTCCAAGAAAACAAAGTTCGGGTTTGGAGTTCAAATGCTTTATGAATACAAACCACTTGCGCGAGCATCGCTGTGTTTGGGTATGCACAGTGCTCAGCCCAATGAGAGCCGCTTGCGGTGTTTGAAGAGCTTGCACTGGGAGTAACAGCGTGATCAGATGTAATTTGCACCACACAAAAAAATGGAAAAAAACCCACAACCCTCCCCTGGAGATCTTCTGTTTATGGCTGGCTGCATGTGGGCGGAGACCCTAACTGCCAGTTAGTGACTAAGTTAAGTTCAGGTCAAGTCCGGGTCCAAAACCGAAGGTTAAAAACTTCAGCTGGACAAACAGAATCTGAAATTCCACGGGTTTACTCATCTCCAGTCCCCTCTTTTTTGATCACCAGCCAAGGTAAAGCAGACAGCTGATAGCTGCAGCCCGCAACTGTCTGCTTTTCCTGCACTGGTTATCAAAAAGTAGGACCCCATGTCATTTTTGTAAATTTATTTTGTTCACTTCAGCATACAGGAATCTTCCCCATGCTGAAAAGCTTGTTGATTGCGCTGCAGCCTTTCAACAAACTTTATTAGCATACGAACAGCATCCAAACTCCGAACATGGACTTCCGTGAAAAGTCCATGTTCGAGTTTGAGCTTCTGACACTAGGTGTCCGGTATGAACCCTGTACTTTACCATTTGAGTTTGTACGTCCCAATTTTCAGTTTTATATTTTTAAAATATTTAGAAAACAATGTATGACTTCATTTACACTTCACAAATACTTGCTACTTTGCTTTGATACATCATATAAAAGCCCAATAAAATACAATTGTTTGTGGGTGTAAAGTGAAAAAATGTGGAAACGTTCACAGAGTATGAATACTTTTTCAGGGCACTGTACTTCTAAAAACAAAAATATACAGCACTTCTCTTAGTTCAAGGGCCCCTATCAGTTCTTGTACTTGTTTTGAAATTGATTTGACTTCCCTAACTCCCTTTAACTTATCCTGCTTTATCTAATTTTAAAGTAGTAGCAGTAGTGGGAAATATGTTCATTAATTATAATTGGCCTATATTTTCACAATGTATGTGCTAAGAATGGGTATACAAAATAAAGACAAGTTCTCACTAATAACACTTTATTTCACAGTGATTGGTCAATTGTAAACATGTGATTACTTGCGTGAATTGGAGATACTGTAGTTTGTATAGTCAGTTATACTAAATATTTGTGATCTGTTGTAATACAACATGACGCTGGTGGTTTCAGAATGGTGGTACTAGTGTTGTATTAAATTGGCCTAGAATATTTAATTGATTTAGAAAGAGCATGTGTTTGGCAACAATGTTGCAATGGACACATAAACCTTATGTAACAGTGTAATTCTATGCGCAAATCTGCATGTGGAACAAAAAACTTGATACAGGTGACTTACTGTAATTATATATATATATATATATATATATATATATATATATATATATATATATATACTGTACAGACAATGTCGAGCAAAGCATAATACAATTTAAACTTTTGACTTTCAGGCTACATATCTCACCATCCACTACAGCTTGAGCATGAGACTACCTTCATTTATAGAAAATCACCTTGGCTATCTCATACATAAATTTGACTTACAACTATTTAAACTATTTAGCATATGATTAGTTATGCAGACTGTTGTCATGTTAGTGCATTGTTACTGTTTTGCTCCAGGTGTTTAAAGAATCCTGGATACTATAAATTACAACCTGTTCTCACATCCATAATAGCTCAGTGATTATTAGATTGATTCCGAAGTGAAAGGTCACTGGTTCAAATTGAGGAGCAGCCATGAAGAAGATATAAGAAAAGAGAAACAGCATCATCCAGGTCATCTATAGCAGTCTCTGAGCCAATAAAATTGCCAAACTGCATCATGTGAGTGCCATGATAATTGGAAGAATACAAAATGAAGTCCATTCATTGATTCAAAAGCCGAGAGGTGCATGTTCAGACAAAATATAGGAGTCAACAAATCAGCTCCTTAACCCCTTCACGACCATGGACGGAAAGATCCGTCCTTGTGCCCTGGGCCTTAACGACCAAGGACGGATCTTTCCGTCATGGCGGAATCGCGGCACCGGAGCCTCCGGTGACTGCGATCGGTTAACATAAACCGCAGATTCGGGGAGGAGGGGACCTGTACCTGACCTCAGGAGGGGTGGTGCCTCCTCCCCGGACCTACGGAGGCTGTGATTGGCTGAGGAACGCCGCTCAACCAATCACAGCCACTGTAATGTTCCAGCCATTTAAAATGAGTGAAACATTGAAATCCAGCCCTGGCCAGTGCAGCTGTAGCACTGGCCATTGGCTGGAGCTGGGTGACCTCACTGGATCACCCTCCCCCAGCTCCACTGCTCTGATTGGAGAGATCGGCCTTGTGACCGATTTCTCCAATCACAGTGGACCTGTTGCCGGTGACGGCCCCCATCAGCTTCCCTTGTCCCTGCAGCACGCTGAGCACAGTGAGTGTACACAGTGCAATGGCAGGGCGACAAGCTCCGGTCCCATGCTGTTATGAGACCGGAGCATGGGACCCGGAAGTTGCCGCGCTGCCATTGCACTCACTGTACGAAAAGCGTCCCGATCTGCCGCCGCCGCCGCTGCCCTCCGCGATCTGCCACCTGTCTCCCCGATCTCCTGCCCGGCCCCTCACCCCCACACCTCCCGATCCGCTGCCGCCGCCGCCCTCCATCTGCCACAGTGCCACCGTTCCCCCAATCTGCTGCCCGGCCCCTCACCTCCGTGCAGCAGATCGGAGGGAGCGGTGGCACTATGACAGATGGAGGAGGACAGGGATCGTGCACGCTGTCCTCCTCCATCTGTCATAGTGCCACCGCTCCCTCCGATCTGCTGCCCGGCCCCTCCCCCTCGTGATCGGTGCTCGCCCCCTCCCCTCCGTGATGTGCTGCTCGCCCCCTCCCCTCCCCTCCGTGATGTGCTGCTCACCCCCTCCATGATGTGCTGCTCGCCCCCTCCCCTCCCCTCCGTGATGTGCTGCTCGCCCCCTCCCCTCCCCTCCGTGATGTGCTGCTCGCCCCCTCCCCTCCCCTCCGTGATGTGCTGCTCGCCCCCTCCCCTCCGTGATGTGCTGCTCGCCCCCTCCCCTCCGTGATGTGCTGCTCGCCCCCTCCCCTCCGTGATGTGCTGCTCGCCCCCTCCCCTCCGTGATGTGCGGCTCGCCCCCTCCCCTCCGTGATGTGCTGCTCGCCCCCTCCCCTCCGTGATGTGCTGCACGCTCCCCCCCACCTCTCACCCCCGTGGGGGCGGGTCAGCTACCCGCCCCCTCCCCTGTCACCGCCGTGATGTGCGCCCCCTCCCCTGTCACCGCCGTGATGTGCGCTCCCTCCCCTGTCACCGCCGTGATGTGCGCTCCCTCCCCTGTCACCGCCGTGATGTGCGCTCCCTCCCCTGTCACCGCCGTGATGTGCGCTCCCTCCCCTGTCACCGCCGTGATGTGCGCTCCCTCCCCTGTCACCGCCGTGATGTGCGCTCCCTCCCCTGTCACCGCCGTGATGTGCGCTCCCTCCCCTGTCACCGCCGTGATGTGCGCTCCCTCCCCTGTCACCGCCGTGATGTGCGCTCCCTCCCCTGTCACCGCCGTGATGTGCGCTCCCTCCCCTGTCACCGCCGTGATGTGCGCTCTCTCCCCTGTCACCGCCGTGATGTGCGCTCTCTCCCCTGTCACCGCCGTGATGTGCGCTCTCTCCCCTGTCACCGCCGTGATCTGTGCTCCCTCCCCTGTCACCCCCGTGATCTGTGCTCCCTCCCCTGTCACCCCCGTGATCTGCGCTCCCTCCCCTGTCACCCCCGTGATCTGTGCTCCCTCCCCTGTCACCCCCGTGATCTGCGCTCCCTCCCCTGTCACCCCCGTGATGTGCGCTCCCTCCCCTGTCACCCCCGTGATGTGCGCTCCCTCCCCTGTCACCCCCGTGAGGTGCGCTCCCTCCCCTGTCACCGCCGTGAGGTGCGCTCCCTCCCCTGTCACCGCCGTGAGGTGCGCTCCCTCCCCTGTCACCGCCGTGATGTGCGCTCCCTCCCCTGTCACCGCCGTGATGTGCGCTCCCTCCCCTGTCACCCCCGTGATCTACTGTCCACTCTCCCTCCACCTCTCACCCCCGTGATCTGCGCTCTGCTCACCTCTCTCCCCCGTGATCTGCGCTCTCTCACCTCTCTCCCCCGTGATCTGCGCTCTCTCACCTCTCACCCCCGTGATCTGTGCTCCCTCACCTGTCACCCCGTGATCTGCTGTCCGCTCTCCCTCACCTGTCACCCCGTGATCTGCGCTCCCTCACCTCTCACCCCCGTGATCTGTGCTCTGCTCACCTGTCTCCTCCGTGATCTGTGCTCTGCTCACCTGTCTCCTCCGTGATCTGTGCTCTGCTCACCTGTCTCCTCCGTGATCTGTGCTCTGCTCACCTGTCTCCTCCGTGATCTGCGCTGCGCTCCCTCCCCCACCTCTCACCCTCCCCGATCTGCTGCCTCCTTCATCTCCTGTGATCCAGCTGCCTAGATCCATCCTGTAGGGTAACTATCCCCAATCTCACCTCCCACTCCCCTTCCCACCCATCCCCACCATCCCCCCCTCCCCCCATCCTCTGCCGCTCCTGCATCCACTGCGCCCTCTCCCATCCGCCCCCACCCTATCCCAGCCGCCGTCTCACAATCACAGATGCTCCCTTTATATGCCGCTGCCCCCCCATCTGCTGCCGCCCCATCTGCCGCCCCCCCCCCATCTTCCGCTGGTTTTTTTTTCTATGCCATGGGGGTCTAGTTTCCAAAATGGGGTCACATGTGGGGGAGCTCCACTGTTTCGGCACCTCAGGGGGTCTCCAAACACAGCATGGAATACGCTAATTATCCCAGACAATTTTGCGTTTGAAACGTCAAATGACGCTCCTTGCCTTCCGAGCCCTGCTGTGCGCCCAAACATTTGAGTTCCACCACATATGAGGTATCTGCGTACTCAGGAGAAATTGCACAATACATTTTATGGTGCAATTTTTCCTGATACCCTTGTGAAAAAAAAAGCTACCTGGTTGAAGTAACAATTTTGTGGTAAAAAAATTTTTTTTTATTTTCACAGCTCAACTCTATTAACTTTTGTGAAGCCCCCAGAGGCTCAAAGTGCTCAATAAACATCTAGATAAATTCCATGAGGGGTCTAGTTTCCAAAATGGGGTCACATGTGGGGGAGCTCCACTGTTTCGGCACCTCAGGGGCTCTCCAAACGCAACATGGTGCGGCTAACGATTCCAGCTAATTTTCTGTTCAAAAAAGTCAAATGGCGCTCCTTCCCTTCCGAGTCCTGCCGTGCGCCCAAACAGTGGTTTTTCGCCACATGTGAGGTATCTGCGTGTTCAGTAGAAATTGCCCAACAAATTTTGGGGGTTCATTTAATCCTGCTACCCTTGTGAATATGCAATATTTGAGGCTAAATTAACATTTTTGTTGCAAAAAGTAAAATGTTCATTTTTTCCTTCCACATTGCTTTAGTTACTGTGAAGCACCTGAAGGGTTAATAACCTTCTTGAATGTGGTTTTGAGTAGCCTGAGGGGTGCCGTTTTTGGAATGGTGTCACTTTTGGGTGTTCTGTGTCATGTAGACCTTTCAAAATTGCTTCAAATGTGATGTGGTCCCTAAAAAAAGTGGCTTTGTAAATTTTGTTGTAAAAATGAGAAATTGCTCATAAACTTTGAACCCCTATAACTTCCTTAAATTTTTTTTTTTTTCCCCAAAATTGTTCTGATGTAAAATAGACATGTGGGAAATGTTATTTATTAATTATTTTGTGTCATATGTCTCGTTGGTTTTAGAGCATAAAAATTCAAAGTTTGAAAATTACAAAATTTTCGCGAAATTTCCGTTTTTTTCACAAAGAAATGCAAAAAATATCGGCCTAAATTTGCCACTAACATGAAGCCCAATATGTCATGAAAAAACAGTCTCAGAATCACCGGGATCCGCTGAAGCGTTCCAGAGTTATAACCTCATAAAGTGACACTGGTCAGAATTGCAAAAAATGGCCTGGTCTTTAGGGTCAAAATAGGCTTGGGGCTGAAGGGGTTAAAGGTAGAGATGAGTGAATCTGAGGTTTCTTTTTTTGGAAGTCAGTTTCCAAACTTGAACTCTAAAAATCAAAGTTCAGGTCAAAGGTCAAGTAAATTACGAGTGCAAACCACTTAAGCAAGCAGCACTGTGCTTGGGTACAGGGCCGCCACTAGGAATTTCAGGGCCCAATACTGGCAAAATTTTCGGGCCCCCTTGGGACTCCACCCATGCTCTACCCCAGCTCCGCCTCCACCCCTCAAACCTTCCACATTCTCACTGCCACTCTTGGAAAAACAAGTATATATATATATATATATATATATATATATATATATATATAGATATATAGATATATATCCCTGGGCACATGCGGGTAAATATGTTCCCAGCCTGATTTCTGACCCTTCCTGGTGAATATGTCCTCTTCCCGGTATATATGTCAACAGATTGGTAAATCATACACATCATGTAGGAGACGCTGAAGGCACGTACATCACAGGAGGGACTAGGGGCATATATATACACATCACAGGAGGGGCTGGGGGCATATATATACATCACAGGAGGGGCTGGGGACATATATATGCATCACAGGAGGGGCTGGGGACATATACACACATCACAGGAGGGGCTGTGGACATACACACATCACAGGACGGGCTGTGGACATACACACACATCACAGCAGAGGGGGCTGGGGACATGTATATACATCACAGGAGGGGCTGGGGACATATACACACATCGCAGCAGGAGGGACTGGGGGCATGTACACATCACAGGAGGGGCTGGGGCTCGGACAGTATTGGCGGTGGCACGGACAACACTAGAGGGGCACAAACAGGACTGGAGGACATGAACAGGACTGAGGGAGCACAGACAGCACTGGAGGGTGTGACACACAGCACTGGAGGGAGGGTGGCTCACAACACCAAGAGACAGGAGGCTCACAGCACTGGGAGGCAGGAGGCTCACAGCAGAGAGGCAGGAGGCTCAGAGCAGAGAGGCAGGAGGCTCAGAGCAGAGAGGCAGGAGACTCACAGCAGAGAGGCAGGAGGCTACAGCAGAGGGAGGCTCACAGCAGAGAGCTAGAGGCTCACAGCAGAGGGAGGCTCACAGGAGAGACAGGAGACTCACAAGAGAGAGGCAGGAGGCTCACAGGAGAGAGGCAGGAGGCTAACAGCAGAGGGAGGCTCACAGGAGAGAGCTAGAGGCTCACAGGAGAGAGACAGGAGTCTCACAGGAGAGAGGCAGGAGGCTCACAGGAGAGAGGCAGGAGGCTAACAGCAGAGGGAGGCTCACAGGAGAGAGCTAGAGGCTCACAGGAGAGAGGCAGGAGGCTCACAGGAGAGAGGCAGGAGGCTCACAGCAGAAGGAGGCTCACAGCAGAGGGGCAGGAGGCTCACAGGAGAGAGGCAGGAGGCTCACAGCAGGGAGGCAGGAGGCTCACAGCAGGGAGGCAGGAGGCTCACAGCAGAGGGAGGCTCAAAGCAGAGGGGCAGGAGGCTCACAGCAGAGTGGCAGGAGGCTCACAGCAGGGAGGCAGGAGGCTCACAGCAGGAATGCAGGAGGCTCACAGCAGGGAGGCATGAGACCACGGGTCGGAGGTTTCCCACACTCCTGATCTAGCTGAAGCAAGACAGGGGCAGGGGTTGGCAGGCCTGCAGTCGGGGGGCCTGTGGTCGGCGGGCCAGCAGGCTTGTGGTCGGCGGTCTTGCGGTCGGCGGGGCCTGTGGTTTGTGGGTCTGCGGTCTGCGGGCTTGCGGCTGGCAGATCTGTGGTCTGCGGGCCTGCGGTCGGCGGTCCGGCAGGCTTGCGGTCGGCGGGCTTGCGGTCGGCGGGGCCTGTGGTTTGTGGGTCTGCGGGCTGGCGGCTGGCGGATCTGTGGTCGGCGGACCTGCGGTCGGCGGTCTTGCGGTCGGCGGGTCTACGGTCGGCGGGGCCTTTGGTCGGTGGGTCTGCGGTTGGCGGGGCCTGTGGTCGGTGGGTCTGCGGTCAGCGGGTCGGCGGGTCTGCGGTCTGGCAGTCGGCGGGTCTGCGGTCGGCGGGTCTGTGGGCGGCCCCAGGCAGAGCTTAGGGGGCCCCCCTCGGGCTGGGATCAGCGGGCAGGCCTCCCCACCACCTCACCCTCCCGACGATCGTCTTCAGCTTACAGCGCTTACCTGTCCCCGCCGGATGCCATCTCCTCGCCATCTCCACATTGTCTGCAGCACTGTGATGAGGCGCAGAGTGATGACCTCATCACAGTGCTGTGTGATGACTCGCCGCCTCCCTGCTCCACTCGCTTCTGGCCACATGGCTAATTTGCATGCGATGTCCTAGAAGGGCTTCGCCTGCAATTTAGCCATGTGTGCAGTGGCAGAAACGACACGGCCGGGCCCATCTGCTGTGACTGTGACTGGGGCCCAGTGAAGAGAAAGGGCCCGTCCTGCCTGGGGCTTAACAAACCCAAGTAATTACCCCAGGCCTGACCGGGCCCCCTCTCTTCACCGGGCCCGGTACACCAGGCACAGTAGTAATGCCCTGATGGCGGCCCTGCTTGGGTATAATTGATGCTCAGCTCTGTGCAAGCTGTGTGCAGTGTTTGAATGGTTTGCACTGGGGGTAAAATCAGCATGATCAGATGTAATGTGCACACACACAAAAAAAATTGAAAAACCTCACCCTCCCTCCCTGGAAGTGTTCTGTTTATGGCTAGCTGCATGTGGGCAGAGACCTGAACTGCCCGATTACCATCTTCCATTGCAGTTCGGTTCAAGTCAGGGTCACATACTAAACCTTATCTAAGGTTCAAATGTACCTGGTGAACTGAACTTCCCATGGTTTGCTCATCTATACTCACAAGGTCCATCAGCTCTGACGCAACAAACACGGCAGTGCAAATGGCTCATATGCTTCGTGATGGTGAGATCACAGATACAAGCACTGTGCGAAGCACATTACACAAGTTTGTAATAATGGCCTGAAAAAAGGTGAAGAATCTCCGACTTCAATATTGTCATAAATGGCATCGGCTCAAAGTTGCAGAAAAGTACAGGTGGACAGTAAAAGACTGATGAGGTGAAAGTCAACAAAGTAGGATCTGATAGGTTCAAATAGGATAATAATAATAGTAATAATAATAATAATAAGAGATGAGCAGTAAATGTAAGCCAATGAATTTAGAATATAGCATAGATTATATAACATTTAATAAAATGGTATTCATCTCTATTTATTAAAATAACCCTCATTAGTAATTTCCATAAAATAACAATCCTCGTACATAGTTGTACTGTAGCTAAAGAGACATGTTATTTGCACATTTTTCACCTGTACATTTTTTACTTGATGATTTCATTTTGGCAAGTACTATCTAATTTCATCTCTGGCACGTGAAACTGATGCCTGCCCACCTGCAAGCAACTCCGTCTACAAAGAAACAAAGAGCGGTGTATGTGGAGAAGCAATTTGAAAGACGCATAGGTTAATGCTTCTGACTTTTTGTTGAGTAATTTCAATGTCTATTTGTCCTTAGATATTTAGACTATGCTATTGATGGCAGGGTGAATCAGTTTCTTGGCTGAATGTGGGGAATGTCTTGCCATGTGGCATTCATTGACTCTTTCTTTATAGACATTCCTTTGACATAAGTAACAATAATGGAACATAATATTCTGTTAAATGTCAAATATAGTATTTTGGGCACCAGAAAAATAGATACAGTAATATCCCAATAATATATTTTACAGATGTTAATTTGATACTTTTTAAATGCCTAAAGTGGAAACAGGTTGTTGCCAGATGAACTTTATTTAACCCATAATTTAAGACAGTAGATTTGTAGAGGAAAATATCTTAACTACAATGTTAAAAGTAAGACGTAAGTTATGGATTGTAAAGTTAGCAAAGTGTAACATTTCTCCATTAGGCAAAATGCATGAGAAAATACATATATACAATAAGGTTGCGTTCAAAAGCTGCCGTCACATTGAATTTAGCGCAGTTGTAGTCGAATTATAGTATTTTTTGCTTTGACTAGAAAATTGCTGCAAAACAATGGCGTTTTATTGTGACGGCAATGTCCAAATGCAGCCTAGATAGAATTTCTGGAATGTATTTTCAATTTGCTTCACAAGATTCAAATTTTGTGAAACCTTTCCTATAGTGGCTATCATTCATTAATTAACACTTGATTTACAACTTGGTTCCTCTTTGTTCAAATTCAAATGATGGGTGGGGTTTACCCAGGGTGGGGTATAGAAGTGCATGGCATATGGGGCTCCTCTTAGTCTGTGACAGGCATTGGCATATTGCACTGCTATGGCCGCTGCACTTTGCTCTTCCCCCAGTAGTATGGTCAGTTTCTCTTCTTCCTCCATGGAGTTGAAGTTTGGGAAGAGATCAGACAGTTTCCTGAAGTGAGTGTACCTCACTGCAGAGTATTTGCAAGAAATTTGCCACATCCTCCATGGCCTCCTGTGGACACTGTTGGCACAGTCTGCTCTCTCGAGGCTTGTAGTTCTGTCGGCACCACCCAAATTTGATGAGTAGACTGTGGGTGCTCAGTCTGTACCAGCTCAGGATTTGTTGCTCTTAAGGGTTTGCTAGATTTTCCCGATATGGGGCCAGTTTGTACTCCCTCTGTAGGTTCTGGTATATCGTCTTTTTCTGGTATTTGTTTATGTAATTTTTTCAGATGCTGAGATATTCCTCCTTGCCTTTTTGCACCATCTTCTGGATTTCCCCTTTTGACAGGCCATGTAGGTTGATGGTTTGGTCAGGCTGGCTTTGAGTGCTTTGTGTTGGAGGGCTTTGTTCTCCTGGGTTTTCCTGGTGTAGCCAGACTTTATGATGGTAGGAGCTCTGGTAACTGCTTTGTAGATGAGCCTTGAATGATAGCACCTTCTTTTGGATCGCAAGGTGTAGTGGAAATCTGCCCAGCTCTGCTTGGCAGGCACTGTTTGAAGTGCTCTGATGGACTTGGAGGAGGTGCTCTGGTTCCTTCCCTCGAGTTC
Source organism: Anomaloglossus baeobatrachus (assembly GCF_048569485.1). Lineage (NCBI taxonomy): Eukaryota > Metazoa > Chordata > Amphibia > Anura > Aromobatidae > Anomaloglossus > Anomaloglossus baeobatrachus. The sequence goes on from NC_134355.1 coordinate 174,594,893, forward strand.
CTTCCCACTCTACACAAACATTCGTCCATCCTATAGAATGTAAGCCCGCAAGGGCAGGGTCCTCTTCCCTCTCTCTATTGTAATTTGTATATGTATTCTGTCTGTAACCCCCTTCTTATGTACAGCACCATGGAATCAATGGTGCTCTATAAATAAATGCTAATAATAATACTAATAATAAGAATAATAATAAAACTGATGGTGAGTCGGACTGATTCAAAGTATAGCCATGCTATGCAAACAGTGTAGAGTGACTTAAGCACTATACTTGTCTCATATTGGCGACTCCTAACATCTGTGTGTATGTTCGAGATCAGGAAATTAGAATTTGATTCCCAAATGGAACAGGGGCTGATGTGAGTTTTTGTACAGCATTGTGGAATCTGTTGGCGTTGTAAAAAATAATAACTTTTTGATTCATGGGATACAATATTCAATATTTGCTTAGCTGCCTTAGATGTGTTATCCCAGAAAAAGATTTAGAACATGAGTTGGCTAATAGCTAACCAGAGACCATTCATCTGGAGCAAGCTTGTTAAGGTCTTTTGAAGCTCATAATCCTAATCCAGGCACCCAATTTGTTTTGTGAGTTGCCTTAGATAACATCTCACTGAGTTATTCTCATTAGAGAGAATTAGTATAAGAACTATTTGCGTGTTTTCACTACCGAAAGCATTTTTTCTCCCTGTTAATTTGAACTTACGGTAGGTGAATTGGTATGTCATAGATACTCATCCCAGAATGTCAAGAATTCTACAAGAATTCAACAATTGCAAAGTTTAGGAATTGTATTTTATTCACTGTTTCATGGAGTTTGTACTATAATCTTTACAATCACATAAAATGTAATCCAAGGGAAGAATATAGTCTTATGAATATATTTTTTACTATTCTGTTATAATACATCTCAATCCTGCTAAATTCTGCATCATTTTTATTAGGGTCATCTGTGGAATCAATTGTACTCTGTTGCAATGTAGTATATTCTTTCTAAAAAAATTTTTTTCATTTTATAGTCTCAAATAAAACTTTTAAGTTATTAAAACTGTATCAAATGCCTGGGCCCAAGCAGTGATTACAATCCCAGCAAGTCACATGTTTCAGTTAACCAGACATTACTTTCATGGAAGCCAAAATCATGCATCGTAATCAAGATATCGAGATATACAAAATACTAAAACTGTAATTCAGAATGACAAATTAATTTTCTTTTTTTTGTATTTTGAATTTCTAGAAAGAGCATTAGCATACTAAATTACCATATTTTTTATTTGTTTATTTTAAATACAACATAAGTATCTTTATGGTTAGTTAACCCCAATATGTATAGAATAAACCATCACTTTGGCTGCTGGCACATTTTCAGCGCAGTTGATCCTTCACAATTTTGGATCTGTATGGTGTCCAAGTCAGTAATCTCGACTGATATCTCAGCAAAATCCTTCAGGTCCAAATATACCCATGGATGGTCATACTCACTCTTCTTCCTGGTGCTAATTACCAGCCACTATACACACACTAACCAAATCACTCTTTCTATGCCCCATGTTCCTGTAGCTACATGTCGCTTCAGCTTTTTAGTACATTTGTAATACATTTGCACTTTCTGATGCATTAAAGACTAAACATCCAATCAAAATCCATAAATTCTCACACATACAGTATGCAAGATGGTAATGCACAAATTGTTGTCCGTAGATGTTTTAAGCAGCCACGCTTTGTTGAGTTAGCTGAATTTGTTATACCTCTTGTAAGGTCTAAGGGCTCCAAATAGAGAATGTCATAATTACTAGACACCCCTGTGATTTTTACTAATGCGTCAAGCAAAGACTATAGATGTCTTGAACTAGGGCAATGTGCTTCTAAATATTTGTCATCTCACTGTCAAATTACTTAGGTACTCTGTAAGGTTATCTCTAGACAGTGGTAATTGCATCAAGTCTGGAAAATACCTGGTTGGTATTTGCTGGTGAGAAAAATAAATTACTAACAAAGGCATATACAGTTAGGTCCAGAAATATTTGGACAGTGGCACAATTTTTGCGAGTTGGGCTCTGCATGCCACCACATTGGATTTGAAATGAAACCTCTACAACAGAATTCAAGTGCAGATTGTAACGTTTAATTTGAAGGTTTGAACAAAAATATCTGATAGAAATTGTAGGAATTGTACACATTACAAACACTCCACATTTTAGGAGGTCAAAAGTAATTGGACAAATAAACCAAACCCAAACAAAATATTTTTATTTTCAATATTTTGTTGCGAATCCTTTGGAGGCAATCACTGCCTTAAGTCTGGAACCCATGGACATCACCAAACGCTGGGTTTCCTCCTTCTTAATGCTTTGCCAGGCCTTTACAGCCGCAGCCTTCAGGTCTTGCTTGTTTGTGGGTCTTTCCGTCTTAAGTCTGGATTTGAGCAAGTGAAATGCATGCTCAATTGGGTTAAGATCTGGTGATTGACTTGGCCATTGCAGAATGTTCCACTTTTTTGCACTCATGAACTCCTGGGTAGCTTTGGCTGTATGCTTGGGGTCATTGTCCATCTGTACTATGAAGCGCCGTCCGATCAACTTTGCGGCATTTGGCTGAATCTGGGCTGAAAGTATATCCAGGTACACTTCAGAATTCATCCGGCTACTCTTGTCTGCTGTTATGTCATCAATAAACACAAGTGACCCAGTGCCATTGAAAGCCATGCATGCCCATGCCATCACGTTGCCTCCACCATGTTTTACAGAGGATGTGGTGTGCCTTGGATCATGTGCCGTTCCCTTTCTTCTCCAAACTTTTTTCTTCCCATCATTCTGGTACAGGTTAATCTTTGTCTCATCTGTCCATAGAATACTTTTCCAGAACTGAGCTGGCTTCATGAGGTGTTTTTCAGCAAATTTAACTCTGGCCTGTCTATTTTTGGAATTGATGAATGGTTTGCATCTAGATGTGAACCCTTTGTATTTACTTTCATGGAGTCTTCTCTTTACTGTTGACTTAGAGACAGATACACCTACTTCACTGAGAGTGTTCTGGACTTCAGTTGATGTTGTGAACGGGTTCTTCTTCACCAAAGAAAGTATGCGGCGATCATCCACCACTGTTGTCATCCGTGGACGCCCAGGCCTTTTTGAGTTCCCAAGCTCACCAGTCAATTCCTTTTTTCTCAGAATGTACCCGACTGTTGATTTTGCTACTCCAAGCATGTCTGCTATCTCTCTGATGGATTTTTTCTTTTTTTTAAGCCTCAGGATGTTCTGCTTCACCTCAATTGAGAGTTCCTTAGACCGCATGTTGTCTGGTCACAGGAACAGCTTCCAAATGCAAAACCACACACCTGTAATCAACCCCAGACCTTTTAACTACTTGATTGATTACAGGTTCACGAGGGAGACACCTTCAGAGTTAATTGCAGCCCTTAGAGTCCCTTGTCCAATTACTTTTGGTCCCTTGAAAAAGAGGAGGCTATGCATTACAGAGCTATGATTCCTAAACCCTTTCTCCGATTTGGATGTGAAAACTCTCATATTGCAGCTGGGAGTGTGCACTTTCAGCCCATATTATATATATAATTGTATTTCTGAACATGTTTTTGTAAACAGCTAAAATAACAAAACTTGTGTCACTGTCCAAATATTTCTGGCCCTGACTGTATATATTTTGGTAACTGTCTGGTGTTGTCCACTGAATCCCACCTTGTACAATAATGCCCCCTGAGTTTCTGCAACTATATTGATAATGGCCCCTGAGTCCCCCACAAGTTTTAATACTACCCCTGAGTCTCTCTACATAGTGTAATAATGACCCTGGATCCTGCATATTCTAATAATGTATGCTCAATCCCGTCCATAAAGAGTAATAATGGCCACTGAATCTCCCTCACATATTCTAATATTGCCTATGTAGTTCCAGCACAAACAATAAAAATGGCCAATTAGTGCACCCCATATATTCTAATAATGCCTGGTGAGTAGTGAAGGGTAGACTCGCAAATACCCGGGATCGGTGGGTGCAACTGGGTAAAAAAATGATTGATCCCGAATATCTACCTGGATGCCAATCCCCATATAAGTCTATGGGGACCTGAATCAGGCGCTTAAAAATGGTGGTAGAAAGGATAGAGGGACTAGAGCAAGCGCTTTATACTTACCAGTCTCCGTATGGCTGTAACTCTACTTTCAGACTGCTCACTCTACTTCCAGAGCCGCTCATTAACCTCATACATATGCACTGCTTCCCCCACCCATCGACAGTCCCGGCGTGATTGGTTGCAGTCAGACAGCGCTCCCACTCTATGTGACAGTGTGTCAGACTGCAAGCAATCAGAGGTGCTGTGTGAGTGCCTAGACTGATGTAAAAATAAATAAATAAAAAAATTGGTTTGGGGTCCCTCCATATTATGATACCCATCACAGACAAAGCATACGGCTACAGGCTGCAGACTTCAGCCATGTGGGCTTATCTTGGCTGTGTATCAAAATAAAAACCACATTCAGCTTTTTTTTTAAATTTAAACAAATAATTTTATAAACTGGTCTGGTCTCCCACAATTTTGATAGCCAGCCATGCTAAAGCTGAGAGCTGGGAGCTGGTATTCTCTGGCTGCGGAGGCCCATTGTTATTGGCAGCCCCTAGCGTAAAAGTAGCAGCCTGCAGCCACCCAGAATTGTTGCATACATTAGATGCAATAAATCCGGAACTTTATCTGGCTTATCCTGATTGCCCTGGTGCAGTGACGATCGGGTTAATAAGGGGTTAATAACAGCTCCCAGCTGCCACTAAGCACTATTTTAGTAATGGGTGGAGTCTATGAGACCCCCCCCACTACTAGTCTGTAAGTGAAAAGAAATAAACAAATATCAAAATATTCCTTTATTTGAAATAACATACAAAACTCGCCACCCTCTGTCATCCCTTTATTAACCCCCAAAACACCCAGGTCCGATGTAATCCACACGAGGTCCCACGATGATTCCAGCTCTGCTACATCTGAAGTGAAAGCGCGGGGCATAAAACATGACCGCCCACAGTAAGCTTCAGGCAGAGAATGAGCTGCAGCGGTGAGGGGTGACATCACTCAGGATATTTGCAGTCACAGCTGGAGATTCCCATGGTCCTCCACTCGTGATCGCAGAAGCAGAGTTACAGCCGTGCGGAGACTGGTAAGTATAAAATGCTTGCTTTATTCTTATGTTCTTTGATTTTTTTTTTTATTACCTGGGTGGCTGGACCCGAATCATTACCCAGAGTTCCCTGAGAACTGTAGGCCCAGGGTTGGTGCTTGGGCTCTTTTGAACCCGTGGGGATCCGGACTTTTACAGTCTGGGTCCACCCATCACTACTGCTGAGTCCTTCCGTAGCAACTAAATATGACCCCCTGAATTCCTCCCACAAATATTAAGAATGACCCAATGAATCTCAAACATAACGAGTCCCCTCTGAGTTCTTCTATAAAAAAAAGTTAAAATTCACCAGAAAATTAAGAAAAAAATCAGATATAAATATACCCACCTAATTTCTAGATCCTGGACACAGCATGCTGATGTGAATAAAATTACATGGTGATGTCATCATGCCAGGTGCGCAAAGACTCTTACATCCTGTGCTTGTCCTTGCCTTTCTGCAGACTGCAGGACTAGAGTGACCTGTGGCTGACAGAACAGAGTGTTAGGGCAGTGAGGTCATGGCTTCCAACACTACCACAGAGTTTAACTGTATAAGTATGCTATCCATGCCGAAACAGTTAAGAGTCAATTGCTTTGTGTGGGCACACATGTGGGAGTGGGCCCAGATGACTCTCCCCGTTGCCCCTTTAATAGCTATGATACTGGCTGAACACTAGGCATCACATGAAGATACTTTCAGCCTGACCCTGCTGACATCTTTACTTATATGAAACTGACATAGTTATTTTCTTGTAGACATCAGGCCTTGCAGTAGCCAGCCCTGTCTAAATGGAGGGACATGTGTGGAAGGAACCAACCAATACAAATGTAACTGTCCTCAAGAATGGAGAGGAACCAACTGCCAGAATAAAACACCTACAGGTATAGGATATTTTTATATGAGAGCATTTAGGAGCTGTGGAACACTTTCCAGTCCTCGGCCATCTCTGGTAATGCAGCTGAGTAAAATACAGGTGACTATTAATAATCTGCAATACCAGGCATAAGCTAATGGACAAGAGCTGTTTCTACAATGAAGTAGCCATGTTTTTCTAAACTTACACAATCTCTTTTTAAATATTTTTTTTTCTTTCAACTCATTTAGCACCATCTGATTCACCAGTGAATGATGCTGCATTAAGCCGCAAAGTCAGCTGCACCAGAATAGATCACACTCAGCACTGTAGCTGTGATCCTGGCTTCCAGATGAGCGGTACTACAGAAAATAGTTTATGTCAAGGTAAGTAAAACATTTTAAAATATCTACATAATAAAGAGCAAATTCAAGCAAAAAAGTCTAGCTGTACACACAGTGTCAGAGGAGAAAAAATGTATACCATATTTTTCGCTTTATAAGATGCACTTTTCCTCCCAAAAATTTGGGAGGAAAATGGGGGGTGCGTCTTATAATGCGAATATAGCGGTACCTGCTGATAAAAAGCCAGGAAATATGCAGGGTGGGGACTCGTGCATTGCGTCTGAGCAGCAAATCTATCTATCTATCTAGCGGATGTTCGATTGAGTACCAAGCAGATTCGCCCATTACTAGCTATTATGACTGTGATTATCATAATTTTACAGTTGACAGAGAATGCAACTAATGTTTTTGTTTCAGATTTATGGGTTACAGACATATATCACTTAGAATCTCAATGCATACCGCCCAACTGTCCCGGATTCAGCGGGACTGTCCCGATTTGGGAGCTCACTCCCGCTGTCCTGCTGCTCCCCTCAGTGCAGTGAATAAATTAACTCAAGAAGAGCAGTGCATAAATTAAATTCTCATCTGCTTTGATTTCATAGGACAGTGCGAGAACTCATGAACTTGTGAGCTCTTTGTCCATAGGCAGCAGCTCTACCATAGAGCCACTGACCGTATTGAGGAGCATAAGAGGATTTGCTAATCTTGACCTGTGTTGCTGGCTGAGCAGCCAGAAGTAAATTATTCAGCTTTTCTGTTCTTCAAAAGTTGGGAGGTATGTTAATGGTTTAATGGGGTATAGCAATATGTCCATAAAAATGTTGGCTGTCTTTGATTTATGAATAAGCTGACCAGAAAAATAAAACATCAGACTGGTAATCCAGGTGCAGGTAAAGAAAGCAGAAGGAGGCTGTAGTACTCCATGAGCATTACAGCCATTTCAAATACTTGATTGTTGGGGGAACTGAAAGGCAGATCCCCACCAATTAGAAATGAATGGCTTAGTCTAAGGATAGGTCATCAATAATTCAATTGTGAAAAAAAGCCTATTAGGTTTAAGCTACTATATAAAGGTTGCCTGTCATCACATATGAAAAACACATGCATTGTAGTTATTTTTCTTATAATATACAGTAGGACTGCATACTATAAAATGCACTACTGACTGCGGAGATAAGTCAAGGTGTTTAGCATTTCTGAATATGTATTTTCTTGTAGATGTTAATGAATGTGAACTGTACAAAACAGAAGGAATAACCCGGCTTTGTGTACATGCTTGCATCAACACTCCTGGATCTTACCGGTGTGCCTGCCCTGCAGGCTATAAGCTCCTTGGTGATGGTAAAAATTGTGAAGGTAAGAGCAGTGCAAATAATGTGTGCTTATGGGCATGGCTAGCACTATAGCAGGCCAAGAGCCGAAGCAGAGCTAAAAACTGTTAAAACGGCTCCCAAGGTAAATGATTGAGTGTGAAGGTGGAGACGGAGGAGAAGATAAAAAGATACTGTATGGCAGGGGTCTCAAGCTCAGCCAGGTAAATGGGCTGCACACAGAAAAAAAATGATTATGACGGGCCGTGTTCTTTGTGAGACAACATGATGTTTTAAGTGATACCATTATTTTTCTATATTATTTTTTTGATCATTTTTTTATTTTTATGACATGTTTTTTATTTTTTTTTAATGGTGGTTATCATATGGGTTATAGTATAGATCTTGTGACGCCCCTGGACTATCAGGTCATCACAGGGTACTGCACAAACTGCCCTTCCGTGCAGTATTACAAGTCCCTCATGATTCTGGGTCCCTATCTTATGGTGTTGCCTCCAACAGCAAATCAAATCCTAGATACACACTGCACCACACCCACCAGGCACACCAGTGGACAGCTTGAGTGGAATAGAGTCGCCCACTTGGGGGGTCAGGGAGGGGAGGTGAGTAGTGTAGTCTGTAGTCAGTTAGGAAGTAGCCCTCGAGCTGTGAGGAACTGAGAGGAGGTTGGGAGTAGTGGCTCCTAAGAGAGGCAGTCTAGGTTGCAGACGGTGGTCTGGACCTAGAGGAGTCGGACCCCCGGTCGCAGGGGATTGTGGCTAGGTGACTGAACCTGTCAAGGAGGATGGTCAGCAGCCTGGCACTGTCACCGGTCAGGGACCGAAGGCACGGCGGGGTACACGGACCCTAGGTTGGGGAAAAGTTTCAGGCAACCCGGCAATTAACCTAAGGAGATCGGAGCCTTTATGATCTGTTCCCACCTGCTCCAGAATCGGGGCACTAGCGCAACGACGGGGATAGGGCCTTCCAAACAAACGGTCCAGAAAAACACAAGCGTGAGCCTTGAGAGCAGGCTCCCACACTTAGCCACAGTGGGGAGCGGGGAGCGGGGCCCGGCAACTTTCAGACTACTGGGCCATAATGTTAAAGTTAAACTTAGTGCCAGGAGGCAGGTCACGGATCACCAGGCAACACTATAGGGAACGGGACCTGGATGAGCTCCCCTCAAGTGGCAGCGATACCCCGAGATAATATTACTTGTAATGTAATAATGTCCCCTGTCCTGTAATAATGTCTCTTGTCCTGTAATAATGGTCACCGTCCTGATATAATAGTCCCCCATTCTGTAATAATGTCCCTTACCTTATAATATTGGTCCCCATCCTATAATAATGTCCCCAATCCTGTAATAATGCAACTGTCATGTAAAAATGTCCCCCATGCTGTAATAATGTCCCCTATCCTGTAATAATGGTCTCGATCTTGTAACAATGTACCTCATCCTGGTCTCCATCCTGTAATAATGTCATCCATCCTGTAATAATATCCTTTTCCTGTAATAATGTCCTTTGTTCTGTAATAATGGTCCTCATCTTCTAGTAAAATCCCTAACCTGGTCCCCTTCTTGAATTAATGTCCCCATACTTGTCCCCTTATTGAAACAATGTCTCAATGTTTGTCCCCTTCTTGCAGTAATGTCCCCGTCTGGTAACAATGTCCCCAATTCTCCATTCTTTAAATACGCAGTACACTAAAGTTCCATTGTTTTTTATGTGATGTACAGTATATGTTCCATCCCTAGCATCTGATGCTACAGATCCAGTGTCTCCTATGTGATGTAAATGTTCCAACCCTAACATCTTCTATGTGAAGAAGAGGCTGCAGCCCCACGTTCTCCTATATAATGTATATACAGAATTCTTGGTGCCTCCGATGTTATGTATATACACCAGTTCCAATGTCTCCTATGTGATGTGAATGAAGTAGTCTCAGTGTTCCCAATGTGATGAATACTGCAGACCTATCACTGCTTGAGTTCTATAAATGTAACATGAGCATTGATGACTTTTCCGACTCTAAAAAGACATGCATCCCAGCAGCATTCACATCAGTATGACTAAATTCCCCACCTAACCAGTCATGTACACCGGTGGGAAACAGTGTCAGTTTCCCCAGGACCGTTGCAGTCGGAGTGTAGAGCCCTAGGTTAGGGGACGCTTCAAGCTCACCTAATAAATCTACCGGGAAAGAAAATTTCACGTTTCTTCACCCACTACAGTGTCTTGGGCACAGCAGCACAGAGAGCCTTAGAATTAAGAATAAAGGCCGCTTTACACACTGCGATATTGGTACCGATATCGCCATCGTGCGTACCTGCCCCCATCGGTTGTGCGATACAGGCAAATCTCTGCCGGTGTCGCACAACATCGCCCGGACACGTCACACTACTTACTAGAGATGAGCGAACCGGTCCCGGTTCGGCTCGAGGTCGGTTCGCCGAACGGAGGTCCCGTTCGAGTTCGGCTCGTCGAACGTTCGACGAACCGAACTCGAACTGCATAGGAAACAATGGCAGGCAATCACAAACACAGAAAAACACCTAGAAAACACCCTCAAAGGTGTCCAAAAGGTGACAAACAACTCACAACACATGGGAAAGTGACAAGGACATATACTCATGCGAAAACAAAAGCGCTGGACAAGGAAAAAGAGGAGGACACACAGATATATGAGTATATGCAAGGAAACATCGATTCCATTATTGTGCAACTTGAGCCCTGCTCATTTTAGGCTTCCAATCTGGATAAATTGCCTGAGCTCGCCACGTACGCCTTGGGGATCTTGTCGTGTCCTGCAGCCAGCGTTCTCTCGGAACCTGTCTTCAGTGCTGCTGGGGGTCTGCTGGCAGATAAGCACACGTGTCTGTCCACTGACAATGTGGACATGGCTCTCAGAGGACTTTTCTTCCCCTGGGTCAGCCAGGGGAGGCGAAATGCACGTGTATTTTTGAGAGTGCTTCATGCAAAGCATCTTTTTCATTTTGAAAAGGGGGGTCAAGTGATGTCAGTCAAGTGCGGTGTGTGTGGCCCAATTAGTGGCAACGAGGGAGACTGTGGTTGGAGTCCCCTCGCTTTTGAAAAAAGAACCAAGATGAACAAGTCTTGGCTCTCAGAGGACTTTTCTTCCCCTGGGTCAGCCAGGGGACGGGAAAGGCACGCGTATTTTTGAGAGTGCTTCATGCAAAGCATCTTTTTCATTTTGAAAAGGGGCATCAACTGATGTCAGTCAAGTGGGGTGTGTGTGGCCTAATTAGTGGCAACGAGTGAGACTGTGGTTGGAGTCCCCTCGCTGTGTTTCTAAAAGAACCAAAATGAACAAATCATGGCTCTCAGAGGACTTTTCTTCCCCTGGGTCAGCCAGGGGACGGGAAAGGCACGCGCATTTTTGAGAGTGCTTCACGCAAAGCATCTTTTTCTTTTTCAAAAGGGGGCTCAACCGATGCCAGTCAAGTGGGGTGTGTGTGGCCCAGTTAGTGGCAACGAGGGAGACTGTGGTTGGAGTCCCCTCGCTGTGTTTCTAAAAGAACCAAGATGAACAAGTCATGGCTCTCAGAGGACTTTTCTTCCCCTGGGTCAGCCAGGGGACGGGAAAGGCACGCGTATTTTTGAGAGTGCTTCATGCAAAGCATCTTTTTCTTTTTCAAAAGGGGGCTCAACCGATGCCAGTCAAGTGGGGTGTGTGTGGCCCAGTTAGTGGCAACGAGGGAGACTGTGGTTGGAGTCCCCTCGCTGTGTTTCTAAAAGAACCAAGATGAACAAGTCATGGCTCTCAGAGGACTTTTCTTCCCCTGGGTCAGCCAGGGGACGGGAAAGGCACGCATATTTTTGAGAGTGCTTCATGCAAAGCATCTTTTTCATTTTGAAAAGGGGCATCAACTGATGTCAGTCAAGTGGGGTGTGTGTGGCCCAATTAGTGGCAACGAGGGAGACTGTGGTTGGAGTCCCCTCGCTGTGTTTCTAAAAGAACCAAGATGAACAAGTCATGGCTCTCAGAGGACTTTTCTTCCCCTGGGTCAGCCAGGGGACGGGAAAGGCACGCGTATTTTTGAGAGTGCTTCATGCAAAGCATCTTTTTCTTTTTCAAAAGGGGGCTCAACCGATGCCAGTCAAGTGGGGTGTGTGTGGCCCAGTTAGTGGCAACGAGGGAGACTGTGGTTGGAGTCCCCTCGCTGTGTTTCTAAAAGAACCAAGATGAACAAGTCATGGCTCTCAGAGGACTTTTCTTCCCCTGGGTCAGCCAGGGGACGGGAAAGGCACGCGTATTTTTGAGAGTGCTTCATGCAAAGCATCTTTTTCATTTTGAAAAGGGGCATCAACTGATGTCAGTCAAGTGGGGTGTGTGTGGCCCAATTAGTGGCAACGAGGGAGACTGTGGTTGGAGTCCCCTCGCTGTGTTTCTAAAAGAACCAAGATGAACAAGTCATGGCTCTCAGAGGACTTTTCTTCCCCTGGGTCAGCCAGGGGACGGGAAAGGCACGCGTATTTCTGAGAGTGCTTCATGCAAAGCATCTTTTTCTTTTTCAAAAGGGGGCTCAACCGATGCCAGTCAAGTGGGGTGTGTGTGGCCCAGTTAGTGGAAACGAGGGAGACTGTGGTTGGAGTCCCCGCGCTGTGTTTTAATGCTTTTAGAAGGGCATGACATGGCTTAGAGGTTGACTTTCAGCATCTGGAAACTGTTGGCTACCAAAATGCTGCCTTTCCAACCTTTTTAACCAAGGATTTTCGAGACCTTATGCCCATCGCAGTGCCCCAAGAGCCGATGCCCAGGCGCCACTCCTTCTCCAACAAAGGTGTGCACGCGCTACACCAGCATGTCGCACTAAACATCACTGATTCCTTGAGAAACTCTGTGTGACAGGGTGCTTTTCACCACAGATAATTGGCCCAGTAAGCATGGACAGGGGCGTTACATGTCGCTGACTGGGCAATGGGTTACTGTGGGGAGAGATGGAGAAGGGTCTGCTGTACAAGTCTTGCCGTCCCCACGAGTTGTTTCAATCCTTCTTCTGTATGTAGAAGTTAATACACTGCTTCTGCCTCTTCAACCTCGTGTGGGTCCTCCACCTTGGCGCAAACCCTGTGTGGTCAGGCCACCCTTCCTTGTAACTGCGCACAAGGACTACCACACACCTCCTTACTATGCTGGCAGCAGAGCTCAATGCCATCAGGCGGTCAAAGTTTTACTTTGAAATGTATGGGAAATGTGAGTCACACCGCTGAGAAGTTGTGGACGGTTAGCTCTGGAGACCGAGTTTCATCAATGGTTGTCTCCACTCAACCAGCAGCCAGGGAAGGCCGGGTGCGACAATGATGCAAACATGGGTGCGGCCCTTCGCTGTGACAATGTGACACACGTGCCTTGTGTGGTTCACGTGTTGAACCTGGTTGTCCAGCAATTTTTAAAGCACTATCCTGGCCCACATGGCCTTCTGCAGAGAGCACGGTGTAACGCCTTGCTTGATCCACACACTCAGATGGGCTGTAAATGATAGGCTAGAGGGAAGCCACTCACCAAGCAGGACCCCTAGAACCCTGAAACCCTTTAACCCCTATACAGGGATTAGGAATTGCACAGGGCCCAAGGTGATTAATACCTGTGGAAGGCTGCAGTTCCAGAGAATAGTAGTCAGGCAGGGTCAAAACATTAATTGAGGAACAGGAACAGAATGGGACGGCCAGGACTTAATCAGAAAACAAGCAGAGGTGAAATGCGGATCGGCCAACAAGGTACATAAACAGCAAGCAGGAAAAGTAGTCAGGTAACAAGCACACAAAATCATAAAACTGAACTGGGGGTAAAAGCAGAGCTATGTCTGGCAGTGGTCTGCAGACAGGATGGGCATAAAAAAGGGTGTGGTGTCTTCCCATTGGTTGTAGCTGAATGATGGTATTTCATCTGTGAGATACCCACCAGCTACATTCAGCCAGAGATTCTGCATCTGTCAAGGTAATGCAGCCCAGTGGGTGAGCATAACCTGCGTCCACCTGCGCCGCTGGCATCGACTCCTCTCCCATCATCAGCACTATTCATGAAAGGAACACGTTGTCACCTGGCGACCGGAGTACAAATTGACGGAGCGGACTCCGTTGGTGACTTAACAGCCGTGTGCGGCAATGATGCAAACCTGGCTGCGGGCCATCGTCAGGGCAATGTGACACACGTGCCTTGTATGGCTCACGTGTTGAACCTAATTCTCCAGCAATTTTTAAAACACCATCACGGCCTACATGGCCTTGTGCAGCGTGCACGTTCGCTATGTGCTCACTTCCATCGTGCGCACACAGCAGCTCAACAACTTTCGTCACTACAGAAGTCTTTAGGTCTGGTGGTTAAACGCCTGAAATGCGATGTGCCCACACGCAGGAATTTGAATCTGCACATGTTGCAGCGTTTGTGGCAGCACCGCCGAACCCTGCTGCAATACGTTATGACATATAGCCTGGGATAACTTGATCCAGAGGTGGTGCAGATCACGCTGCTGGAGTGGTGTCAGATCAAGGATCTATGCACCCTGCTACACAGTTTACAAATGTCGACGAAGATGTTTAGCACTGGTAATGTCATTCTCAGCGTGACAATTCTGGTCATCTACATGATGGAGCACACTGTAATTATTATTCGGAGTCAGGTGTTGGGACAAGAGGAAGGGGAGGAAGTACAGGAGGAGTCATATGCGGAAGGGATAACAAGATCTACGAGGTCCAGATGGTCAGCGGCACCTATGCGGCAGTCATGGTGAGGGAGAGGGATTAACAAGGGCACATAGTATCAGCAAAAAGTGTTGAGGAAGGTGCAGGAGCCCATGAAGAAATGGAGGACGAACTGGCGATGGGCATGGAAGACTCAGCAGATGAGTGAGAGCTTGCTCACATTTCGGTTGTGCGAGGTTGTGGGGAGAGGGTAGAGGAAGGAGGCACGATTCTCACGTCTCTGCCACCAACACACCAAGGACTTGGTCCTCCTGGATGCACAAGACACATGAGCGCCTTCTTGCTGCACTACCTACAACATGGATTGTACGAATTCAAAGTAATCCAGAATACTGGGTTGCCACACTGTTAGATCCCCGGTACAAGACAAAATTTGGCAAAATAATTCCTGCCATAGAAATGGACGCACGTATACAGGAGTATCTGCAGAAGGTGGTACGCAATCTTAGATCTGCTTTTCCACTAAACACCAGTGCTGCACAGAGTGAATCTCAACGCTTTGTCATGGATAGGAGGAAATGGTCTTTTACTTGTCCACATCTGAGGGACCGAGGGCTGGCTGCTGTGCTGAGATGGTGTCGAGTACGGTGTCCCTGCAGAGTTGCACTTTTGGTCATATACCAAAATGAGTTGAAAAGGACAGATGCTGGTGGAAAGGGGAACAGGTGTGTTGGAAAGGGGAAAAAGTTTTGGTCCGTGGATTTGGTGGTTAAGCAACAGTAACATTTGCTGAAGAAACACCATCTGTTACAGTGGGACTGGCAGATTTGGATAAAGTGGTATATACTATGTTACCGCTATATAACGAAAATTAATAAGAAAAGAAAGAGAAAGGTATATATCCCCATCAGCAGTCAGTGTCCACCGTGCTCCCAGTTGGAAAAGGAGAGGTTGGCAACTGGAAGGTTTGGTGGAGGATACAGAGCTGTGTGGCTATGAAACTAATAGTAGCCTGAACCGAGTTAGACGCCATTCGGATCTGTAGACTGGGAGCCCTGTTAGCGTCACAGGGTCCACATGCCCACCCAGCCCAGGAACTCCCTGTTAACAACACAGGGGCCATTGAGTACGCTGACCGTGTGCGTAGGGGCACACCTGTGGACAGCAGGCGCATCAGCAGCAGCAGGCCTGTTAATGCCACTGGGCTGCACAAGCAGGACTGGTAGGACAGGAGCTGGCCTTAACCGTTCTGCGTTACCAACTGTGGTGGTGGCCTGCATCGACACCCTATCCTTGCCTACCTCTGGCCTAAAGCCGCAATGGGTTCAACACATGGAGGTGTGCTCTTTCGGAGCATAATAGAAGACTGCGCACCTCCTTGTTGGCTCCAGCCCCTTTTATAACCTGGGTCCGCCCCAAACCAGGGTGAACCACAATGCACCTCCTGGAGACAAAAGTAGAGTGACACGTCATGAGTGGCATAACTAGCGTCCTATTTGGAAACGCAACTTCAATGATGACCTCATGGCTGCCATGACCCAAACACCTCACCAGTCATCGTCTGACCATCAATAATGCGGTGACAAGTCATAGGGGTGGGCCTCTGCAAGCCATTTGGGAGGACACCTGATGCCCTGTGGTCTATATGGGACCCCCACATCAGGGGCAGGGCCAAAGAGTTTATTACCGGACATAGTCTCTGATGCAGTAAGTGCCTGAGCATGCTCAGTAGCATGAAATACAGTCTCTGAAAAAAGACTATCAGCTTTAGCATGGTGTCTAGGCACAAAACAGGACTTAGACCCGGCACGGAATGCAAGCACCTGTGCAAAGAGGCTTTTCACACTTAGTGTGGGAGCATGCGCTGTATCCCGAAATGAAGACTTAGCGTCAGGAATGGCACAGTCAGGCTGAGCATACTCACTAGGCGAAACACTGAAATTAGGCTGCAGCTGGGGTAAATCGGCACACGCATGCGCACTAGCTGCCTCTCCACACTTAGACGTGGAGGGTAAATTGCTCTTGGAGATGCTGTTTATGAACATAAGGAAAAGCTAAAGGAAGCCTGACTTTCTATCCCTCCGAATTATCAAATGCAGCAATGAATTCCCTGAGTTTGCTATAACATTAGTGTAGCAAAATGTGCATGAGGGTGTCATGTAGAGGTGCTATAAATAGCTTGGCACCAGTGGGGCACTAATGGAATACAACAGCCAGTTCTATGATGCCACTAAATGGCAGTATTTTTTGCTATCATTATAGCTTATTAAAAACAGAGCAGGAGGGTGTCCTGCACAGGTGCTAGAAATAGCTTGGCACCAGTGGGGCACTAATGGAATACAACAGCCAGTTCTATGATGCCACTAAATGGCAGTATTTTTTGCTATCATCATAGCTTATTAAAAACAGAGCAGGAGGGTGTCCTGCACAGGTGCTAGAAATAGCTTGGCACCAGTGGGGCACTAATGGAGTACAACAGCCACTTCTTGTATGCCACTAGGTACACTGACTGTTTGCTAGTATAATGGCTTAGTTAAAAAAAGTTTGAGTGTGCAATGCAGGCAGAGGTGCTGCAAATATCTTTACAATAGTGTGAATAGACAAAAGTACAATAGCCACGTTTAGGATGCCACTAGGTACACTGACTGTTTGCTAGTATAATGGCTTAGTTAAAAAAAGTTGGAGTGTGCAATGCAGGCAGACGTGCTGCAAATATCTTTACAATAGTGTGAATAGACAAAAGTACAATAGCCACGTTTAGGATGCCACTAGGTACACTGACTGTTTGCTAGTATAATGGCTTAGTTAAGAAAAGTTGGAGTGTGCAATGCAGGCAGACGTGCTGCAAATATCTTTACAATAGTGTGAATAGACAAAAGTACAATAGCCACGTTTAGGATGCCACTAGGTACACTGACTGTTTGCTAGTATAATGGCTTAGTTAAGAAAAGTTGGAGTGTGCAATGCAGGCAGACGTGCTGCAAATATCTTTACAATAGTGTGAATAGACAAAAGTACAATAGCCACGTTTAGGATGCCACTAGGTACACTGACTGTTTGCTAGTATAATGGCTTAGTTAAAAAAAGTTGGAGTGTGCAATGCAGGCAGACGTGCTGCAAATATCTTTACAATAGTGTGAATAGACAAAAGTACAATAGCCACGTTTAGGATGCCACTAGGTACACTGACTGTTTGCTAGTATAATGGCTTAGTTAAAAAGAGTTAGAGTGTGCAATGCAGGCAGACGTGCTGCAAATATCTTTACAATAGTGTGAATAGACAAAAGTACAATAGCCACGTTTAGGATGCCACTAGGTACACTGACTGTTTGCTAGTATAATGGCTTAGTTAAGAAAAGTTGGAGTGTGCAATGCAGGCAGACGTGCTGCAAATATCTTTACAATAGTGTGAATAGACAAAAGTACAATAGCCACGTTTAGGATGCCACTAGGTACACTGACTGTTTGCTAGTATAATGGCTTAGTTAAAAAAAGTTGGAGTGTGCAATGCAGGCAGACGTGCTGCAAATATCTTTACAATAGTGTGAATAGACAAAAGTACAATAGCCACGTTTAGGATGCCACTAGGTACACTGACTGTTTGCTAGTATAATGGCTTAGTTAAAAAGAGTTAGAGTGTGCAATGCAGGCAGACGTGCTGCAAATATCTTTACAATAGTGTGAATAGACAAAAGTACAATAGCCACGTTTAGGATGCCACTAGGTACACTGACTGTTTGCTAGTATAATGGCTTAGTTAAAAAGAGTTGGAGTGTGCAATGCAGGCAGACGTGCTGCAAATATCTTTGCACTACAGTGACTACACAAAAGTCCAATAGCCACGTTTAGGATGCCACTAGGTACACTGACTGTTTGCTAGCATAATGGCTTAGTTAAAAAGAGTTGGAGTGTGCAGAGGACAGGCGGGTACAGTGCCAGGATTGTGGGGCTCTGGGTAGAGGAATGGAAGCCTGCCTTTCTATTCTCTCCTAATGGTGAAATGCAGCGACGAAATCCCTGACCTTGGCTACACAGACGCTGTCTCTGTTTTCAGGACCTGTCACCTATGGATCTGACCCTACCGGTTTGAGCCCTTAAAAGGACTGATAGAAAGTGCTCTCCCTAAGCTGTCTAACGCTGTGTATGGAGCGCATACAGCTGTATCGGCGATAGGACTCAGGAGGACGGAGCTGCGACAGTGATGTCTGACACCAAAGACGCAGAAGAGATAATGGCGTCCTGGAGGAAAATGTCCGGTTTTATAATGCAGGGACATGTGACATGGACATCCTATCACACATGCCGTTGCTTCTCTGGCTAAAAGTCCACTTAGCTGTGTGTGTGTCTGGGATTGGCTGACATGCTGGCCCGCCCCACTACACACGCGCGCTTAGGGAAGGAAGACAAGGAAAAAAAAAAAAAATGGCCATTATAGAAACAGCAGTGATCTGAAGGCGCTGTTCACGCACACTATACACTGAAATGTCATAATAGTGTGATTCACAGAGTGACTTACACTATTACAGCGGAAACCAAGCTAGGAATTAGCTGGTTTTTTGCTGCTAGAACCGTTCTCGAACGTTTCTAGAACTATCGAGCTTTTGCAAAAAGCTCGAGTTCTAGTTCGATCTAGAACAGGCCCCAAAATCACTCGAGCCTAGAACTGGAGAACCTCGAACCGCGCTCAACTCTACTACTTACCTTCCCTGCGACGTCGCTGTAACCGGCGAACCGCCTCCTTTCTAAGGGGGCGGTTCGTTCAGCGTCACAGCAACGTCACAGCAGCGTCACTGAACCGCCGCCCAATAGAAGCGGAGGGGCAGAGATGAGCGGGACAAACATCCCACCCACCTCCTTCCTTCCGCATTGTGGCCGGGACGCAGGTAAGGTGAGGTTCCTCGTTCCTGCGGTGTCACACGGAGCGATGTGTGCTGCCGCAGGACCGAGGAACAACTTAGTTACTGCTGCAGTAACGATATTTGAGAATGGACTTTCATGTCGCCGATGAGCGATTTTGCACGTTTTTGCGACGATGCAAAATCGCTCATAGGTGTCACACGCAACGGCATCGCTACAGTGGCCGGATGTGCTTCACAAAATCCGTGATGTGTAGCGTGTAAAGCCCGCTTTAGATCCAGCCCACTACAGGTTCGCGCTGCCTGCGAACGGACCGCGAATTTTTACACAAAGGAAGGGAACCCCAAGCAGCTTCAAGCCACAGGGACCCACCAACAACAGAACGTATAGCGGAAGAGCCCGCCAGTTACAATACCGGCACCAGGATCTGAAAGTTCGGGATCGCCTGGAGCCCATGTTGGTGGAGACCGTCACCCAGTGGGCAGAAAGGGCAATCAGTGAGTAAACAACTTGAACCGCAGCCCCTATATCATCTGTTTATTTGCTGTCGCCCTGTGCCTCAGCGCCACCATCACTACGACCACCATCATCCTCCCTGGGGCCTAGCTCTGCTTGCGGAAGGCTGAAACATCTTAGCTGCAGTGAGAGCGACTCCCTCTCATAGCCACACACCGCAAGTGGCGTCATAAACTTCATTTAATTGCAAATACACCTTCTATCATCACCATCATCATTTCCCCTTCATTTATTAAAAGACACCGCTAGGGTCACAGAGCCGAGCACCGCCACCACTGACATCACTGGACTAGACCGGCCCGGTTCTGAGTGCCCCCGGCCCTGGAGTGGGCATGTCACTTTGGCATCACAAACAGGATTATCGTGCCCGATACCACTGAGTACTGTGTGCCTTGTATTGACTTTATTAAACTTTGAATTAAGCCGCCATTAATATGCCACAGAAATTAAACTGTGTCATACAGAGAGTGGTTGAAAAAGAGTGCGAAGATAAGCCCCGCTCCGTGTTCTGGCGAGCACTGATGAGTACTGTGTGCTAATGGAGTGGACTGATTAAAATCGACACCGTGGCGGCCAGTGAAAATAACGGTCGCCATATGCAGGGCAGAGGTCAGACAAGCTGGACCCGCCTCAACTCCGCCCCAGGAAGGGGAGAGATCCTGACAGAGCAGTGAAAGGTGGATCGGTGGTGAGCACTCCAGACAAGAGATGGCAAACGGTAACCTGGATGACCGGGATGACCTGGATAGCAGCAAGGGAGCGACCAACCTCCCCGATTCACTGGGAGGTGCCCTGGGCCTGCAACCAGTCCCGGACCTGAGCTTCCTGGTCGAGTAGGTGAGGCAGCTGGGGCAGCGGTTGCTGAGGCTCAAAGCCGCTACCGAGCAGCAAGCAGCTGAGGCGGATATGGCAGAACCGGGGCATGCGCCAGCAAACCAGGCGGGGTCCAGCGCCACAGGAGGAGAGGCATCCCCAGCTGTAGTGGCAGAGACCGGTGAGCAGACGACCCCAGCAACCCCGCAAAGCCCGGACACCCTAGTGGGGCCCCTTCCCAGTCCTCCAGCTCAAGTACCCGACGCAGCACCGTCCCACCTCCCATGGGATGACTTACTGGTCAGCGAGAGTGGGCTGGCAACTCCACTGAGGCCCTTCCCAACCCAGACAGCCACCGAAATCTCCTGTAGGCAGCAACTGATTCAGTACCAGGCGGAGCGGGAGCATCGGGAAACCCTGCAGGAGGAAATGGAAGCCAGCAACCTGGCAGCCAAACAGAGGCTGCGCAAGGCCAGATGATCTGACCATGGCCCAGTGAGACAGGGCCAAGTGATAGATTTCAACCTGGAGAGGGGGTGGGGTTTTATCCGTGAACCGGGACTGCGCAGAGATGATTTTGCTTTGTGTCCCAGAGGGATATTGAGGCCTACCTGCAAAGAGGTCACCAGGGCCGGGATGTATTCCCAGGTGATATAGTCTAATGCACCTGTCAAATGGGTGCCCGCGGGTGGAACGCCCTGGACATACATGTTAACTGGGAGGATGCACCTTACAAACAGAGAAAATACACAGGACCAGGGGTTGCATGTTGGCCAATTGATCAATTATATCAACGTCTAAGTTTATAATTAACAGCAACCATGACTACATATTAATGCTGGACAAGTCGCAAAGAACAGCGTGAAAACCAAGAAGAAACCGACCAAACGTCCAATTGATGTGAAAACAGATTTTTTATTATTATTGATCAGTGCAAGGTGGACATACAGATAAAAGTTATTTTAAAAAAAGCACAACAACCAGGAAAGACCAGCAGTGTGACAATTGCCCATATAAATCCCCAGACTAATACAGGCACCATATGTATAATGGCAATAAGCAAAGGAAGGGTATTAATGGGTTGAATGGGATAGAAAATGTGATCAAAAACACATAATTAAGTTATTTAAGGAATTATTCCCATAAATCAAAACCGCTACGGACTGCTCATTATTAGGCATGTATTAACTGCATAGCAGCCAAACATACAGAAGTGGCAATCGATAAAACGCCACATCAAAAGCAACCTTCTCAAGGATAATATCCAATTGCCTAAGTAAAGATTATTATTATACTGGTGCCGGTACAGTCACATATAGGGCCACGTGGGAAGATAAGCACGATCCGTTGCTTAATGGGTGAATATTACCAGATGTAAGCTAATACTATATAGCAAGATAATGTCTACACTTACCACGTGTGTGTCAAAAGTTATAACCAGCCGGAATTTCCGCCTACCCGACGGCCGTTTCGGCAAACCGCCTTCGTCAGGGGGGTGTGAGAGCAGCCGCATGAAAATCACGCCCATCTCGTTGCCGGAGGACACAGGTACGGTGTTGTTTGTCGTTCCTGGGGTGTCACACATAGCGATTTTGCACTTTCCCTTTTGGTTTGGGCCCTGATAAATCTACACCCATGTATGAAATTATTTCCACACAATGACACTGGCTTATTTTTTCAACTCACTTAAGTGGAGTGAATTTAAAAATAAAAGAAAATCTCTATATGGTCAGATACACCTAGTTACTATTTACATAACATATATCAGGAGTACATTCAGTTGTGGAACTAGGTCTATTAGGTCTATTACCGTATTTTCCAGCGTGTAAGACGACTTTTTAACCCCTGAAAATCTTCTCAAAAGTCGGGGGTCATCTTATATGCCGAGTGTCGTCTTATAGAGCGTATAATTAGGTACCGTATTTTTTGGATTATAAGATGCACTTTTGCTCCCAAAGATTTCGGAGAAAAATGAGGGGTGAATCTTAAAATCCAAATGTAGCTTACGGGGAGAGGGGTCAAAGAAGGCAGGGGCAATGCTATGTGGTGTGCTGTTGGAGCTACTCTGCTTT